>NC_056596.1:8583159-8883159 GCF_018340385.1 Cyprinus carpio | reverse complement strand
AGTATTCCAGAGCATTAATTGGCCTAGCGGAGGTGAAAGTTCACACAAGAAGGACTGAAGTTCTCGCAGGAGTGATTTATTTTATTTTGAAGTAGTTTTGTAATTGCTCCGATTGGCAAAAATTATGTCAGTCCAGCACAGGGTATTTGCTTTTCAGGAGTCAGACCTTAGATTGATTGGTTTAGTATTATGTAACCAGGCACAATGAAAGGGAGGGCAACACCGTAAGGCCCAGTGTGTTTTTCTTGTGGGAAACCTTTGTCCTTCAGAAGGTGCGTCAGACTTTCAGCTGAGCTCGTGGAAAAGCAGGAAAGAGCCAAGAGTAGGACAAGGGAGGATGAACTTTGGCCTAGATGTTTGTACAAACTGCAAACATCCACTGGGAGTCAGCCTAATATTTTGTGAAAGCTTCTTCAGTGTCGATGTGCACAGGTGAGTTCAGGTGTTGGTAGCCAAGCTCCTCTGATACAGTAACTCACTGCTGTTTAAAAGGGATAGTTCCCTCAAAAATGAACATTATGTTAATATTTACTCACCCTCATGTCGTTCCAAACCAATATGACTTTCTTTCATCAGTGGAACACTAAAGGAGCCATTTCGAAGAATGTGCTAGTCGCTCTTTTCCAAGCAATTACAATGAATGGTTTTCAAACAAATGACACAAAGGGCTCCATAAACTGTAGAGTCGTGCTCATGAAAGTAAAACAAATCTTTCTTTTCATTCAGATATTTTTAATTGAATAGGTCAATCCAATTCTCAAAACCAGTCTGAAAACCAGTCTGAATGATTTGTGTACAAATCAAGTTCAACCCAGTCACCGTAAATATAGTCTCAAAGCTATTACAGGACTTCAAAAGGCTTGGAATATAGCGTACAAGTCATATAGACCACTTTTATGACATTTTAATGGTACTTTTGTGTCCTTTTTGCTTCTAGTCATCCAGTGATTCTGCAATCCAATCATCCCAATAGGAATCTGCATGATTTGCAGTTTTGCAAGAGGGCAGAAAAGTTTGGCTCTAATGATTTAGCGCTATTCAGTGAATCGGAAACATACAGTGCAACCAGTGTTGTCTGATTACTGAACAAATGACTAATGATTCGGATCTGTTTAGTGAATTGAAAGCATACAGTGCAACCAGTGTAGTCTAATTCCAAAATAAATGACTCCTATGATTTGGTTCTTTTTATTGAATCAGTGAACATATAGTGCCAGCAGTGTAGTCCAATTCTAGAACAACAGACTCTAATGATTTGGTTCTCTTTAGTGAATCAAATACGTAACACAACCAGTGTAGTCCAACCCCTGACCAAAGGACTCATATGAGCCGGATCTTTTTGGTGAATCAAACTTAAATCAACATAATTCAGTGTAGTTACTGACTTGTTATTCATATGACAATGTGTTGTTAAAGATAGACTGCATTTATTGAACTGAAAAGTTGCAATTCTCTTCATCCATCCCACCCAAGGACAGCTCGGCCTAGCAGATGTTATGGGTCTGGACGCCTTAGCCGTGCCAGTCGTGTGCCAACCTCCCTGGCTATGCCACCAAAATGGGCATTTGGGGTGCGTCTGGCACCGGTGCCTAGTTCTGGCCAATTTTTTCTTCCTTTAATTCAAATTCTCATGAAATAATTATTTTAAACCACCTCCCTCCTCATCATGTCCCTCATGTTACCCGGGTGCATGCAAATAGGGCTGGAGGTATGTGTTAGTTATCTCCTCACTGGAGACATGCCCTTGTTGCTTCATATAGCTCAGCTCTAAAGCACCGGCCATTGATAAGGCTAATGTCTCTGATAGCCACTGAGCTTTCAAGTCGCCCGCACAAAACAGTCGGCATCCTTTCATGTTGTTTTCCCAAGCCAAGGACAGACAAGCCTCCCAGCGGGACTGAACTGGCTAATCAGTAATTGCTAACTTGTTGAGTTCAGCACTGCTTCAGATGGGCTGATTCTCTCTCATTTTCTCTCTGTCCTCCGATCTTTAATTTCACTTTCACTCCTTTGCTTCTTTTTCGTCCTTTAGAGTACTTAGAGTCTGAAAGGGGAACGTGTCGACAGCAATTTGGTAGGGAGGAACATCATCCTCTTTTCTTGTCTACATCTTTGCTTCTGCCACCTGCCTCATCTCCCACCCCTCCTTCCCCTCATTTTTTCTGTCTCTTCTTCCATCTCTTCTATTTTATTTGGTCTCTTCGGTCCAGCCGTATAGCAACTGTTGGTCTCTGAAGATGAGGGTCAGCGGGATGCAGCACAGACAGGGATGAGCATCACACAGCAGACACATGGTGCTAAATTAAAACATTAGTACCACTTTATGACTTTATTTAACGTAAGCCAAAGAAAACTGATTACTCATCTGCTTCGCAACAAAAGGGGAGTTGTCCGCATGGTCTAGATTTCTTTTTTGGATTTGAGGGTTTTATCTGTTTCAGAAATGGACTTGATGAACCCTTTTGTGTCAAGCTGTGCGCCCTGCCATTAAATCGCTTCCCAGATCAGCTGGCTGATTTTCTTGATTATAGTCCAGGGTGTTCATGATTTATCCTATTGCCGGGTGGAAACCTAGTTACAGACAACATCTGCATCAGAATCCCACCCACAGTTATGATCATATGGTCATATCATAATACAGTTCATCCAGACTAAAGTCTAATGTACTCATCCAAGTCAAGTCAATGCACTTTGTGCAGATAATGGACAAGTTTGAAGATAGATAGATAGAAATATCTATCTATCTATCTATCTATCCATTCATCCATACATCCTCCATCCGTCCATCCGTCCATCCGTCCGTCCATCCACCAGAATCTCCATAATATATCAAAATACTTCTCCAGTATTCTCATGTTTGCCAGAAGCTTCAGAAGAGATCTCGATAATGTCTCAAACTGTACTCAAATTTACGTTTTTATTTTTTAATATGACCATTTCTCTTCAAATCTGACTAAAGACTGAACTGAGATGAGTTATCCAAAGTTTCTTTATAGCTCTGTAGTTTTGACATATATGTATATGAAACATTTGTTTCATTTGTGTTGATTTTATTAGGAATTTTGGGAGAAAATGGACAAAATTGATACTTAAATGATTTCTGTTGGCAGAAATGTTTTTGTCCGTACCATCCAAGTTGGGACCAAAACAACATTGATTGGACCCCACTGACTTTTCACTGTATGGACAAAAAACATTTTTCTGAATATCTTTTATGTTGCACAAAGTCAGTCATTCAAGTTTGGAACGAGATGTGGGTGAATAAATTGAGTCAGCTATCCCTTTAAGTCTCCTGAGCTATGAAAGATTTAACTTTGAGCACTAACATTTTCCTCTTGGTAGTAGGTAGTCAGATACAATCATGCTATTGTTGTAGTTCAGATGCAATAAAAACCTGTTGATATGTGTGTGACAGAAAGCAGTGTCGAGGTGATGCGTGTGTTTGCTGTACATGTCCCATGCAAACCACCATTTCTCTCTCTCATTCTCTGTTTTGAAATAAAAACATTGACCCATATTTGGGACCCACCCCTTCTGGGATCAGAGGTCATGGAGGCGGTTGGCTGTTTGTAGTGCTTGCCAGCGGCAAACTGCAAGTCAGCAACCCCAGGGCAAAGGGCAACTATGACAGCTCTTAAAGTGATGGAAAAAAATGTCATGCAGAAGATGTTGGCTTTTAGGGTTTGACACTCATTGAGATTAATCTGATAGTCCTATTTTTGTCCTCAGATCTGTTCTGCACCTTTCACTCTGACTGTATGATTTCATCCGACATGATTACTGTGTTTGTTTTCCAAATCTGAATGGATATTTTTAGGTGTTTCTCTTGTTTGATTTAGAGCAGTAGTCTTAATACTTAGAAAACAAAAATGTATTTTATTAACTTGTCACTTTTACCTTTTAACCTTTAACAGGTGTCCAAATTTAGCACAGGGCCAGTCCCACCTGAATTACATCAAAGCTTCTTTATTTGTCAGTCTTTTAAAAATGTTTCAGATTCATGGTATTATCTTTACGTTATCTTGGTTCTGAGCAAAAATAGAGCAGAAAACAGACAAATAGAGCAGAAATAGAGCTCTTTTATCATTTACACTTTCAGTGATGTGTAATTTCCGAACTGATTCTACTAATTCTGACTAATTAGGCTACACACTAAATAACAGTGTCGGGAATGTTGCTTCTAAAAGTAACTTTTGGTTACTTTTTATGATAAGTAATGTGCTTGCAATAAAATATAGGTTATACCACTAAAAGATGTATATCATGATTATTTATTAAAGTATAAATATATTTACACAGGTTTACAGTATATGTATGTATTTATTTACTGTTATTGTTATTAACACTACTGTTTAAAAGTTTGGGCTTTATACGATTTTTTAACATGTTTTTTAAAAAGATCATTCAAAAATACAGTAAAAACAGTAATATTGTAATGTAATGTTGTCTGTTTGAATATATTTGAATATATTTGCAATTTTCATTCTTCTTCTTTGAAGAGCAGAAAGTTCAAAAGAACAGCACTTGTTTGATATAGAAATCTTTTGTAAAATTATAATTTCTTTACTGTCAATTTTGAATGAATTTAATTGAATTTAATAATGTTTGTGCTCTTGCTGAAGAGAAGTATTATTTTCTTTCTTTAAGGCTTCACAAAACACATTTCCTTACACTCCATGGCTGAATTTGGAAGAACATACTAATTGCAGTTTGCTATTTTCTTTCCCCTTACATGCAGGCAATTCTCTGGCCACCTCTTTTTCTCTCCAGTGAGTTCACATGCAGTTTGACACTTTGATGAATTTGATTTGAATTGTGAGAAAAGACAGTTTTGTGGTTGGGATTTCAAAGCACATCCCCCACTCACATGGAGTCCCTACTGAATCAAAAGAATTCATAATTATTGCTAATTCATTTCATCAGTGCTTGAAAATATTCTGCTGAAATTTGATCAAGAATGGATTGAATAATGATTGGCTGAGTGTTTATAGGTTGACATTTTATTGCGCAATGGGCTCCTTTAAGCATCTGTATCCCTGAGGTTCCTCCCCAAATCATGATGGAAGAGCTGGCAACGGCTCTGTAGTGGAGCTCTTACAGTCATCAAGTGATTTTCAACACTTCCTTCAAGCTCCAGTGCATTGCACAACAAAAACCAAAACACAGGCTCTGGCCAACTCCTAGATGTGTTCCAAAAAGAGCATCCTAAGGAAAAAGAGGAATGGAACTAATTTAGAGCAGAGGAAGTCATGGTTTTGGTCATGGTTTTAAATGGAGACGAGCTCTAGGAAGTGCTATTTTCTACCCAATTGCGTTGCTTTATATAATAAGTGGGTCCAAGAAAGGTTTTTTTTTTTTCTTTTTTTTTCTCAGTATGTGTCTTTTGGCACTGGTTGAACATTATAACAGTGGTTTGGGAAAGTACAATTTAGCTCTGTTCCATACCTAGAGTGAACATTTTAAGAAATTATATTATACTTTCTTCTAAGATCAGTGTCATTTTAGCACCATCGAGATACTATTCATTTGAAATAATATTTTAAATTAGTTTTTATTTTTATATTTTCCATTTTCATTTGAATTGTCATTGAAGTTTCAGTATTTCTTTTGTAATTTTTATTCGTTTTTTTTTCTTCTAAATATTATAATAAGAAATAAGAAAAAAATATTTTTTTCTAAATATAAATCTGTAAAATGATTTTTCAAAATCGCAAATGAAACCGATTATTGGAGTGAATTTTACAAGACAATGTTATTTCAGTATTTCTAAATTCTAAAACTTCACATTAAATTCAGTGTTACTTGCTGTTTCTTTGTAAGCTTTCAACTGACATTTACTAGAAATTTCTAAAAAAAAAAATTGTTCCTTTATACAAAAATTTCAGTTATTTCAGTTTTAGTTATTTTTATAGTTAAATCAAGTTAAACTAAATTAAATAAAATAAAAATTGTTGCCCTGGAAATTAGCTTACATAAGTGATTTATATATATATATATATATATATATATATATATATATTGTTTTATTTCAGATACCATTTATTTTATTTCAGTTAACAGAATTTTTTGTTTTTGTTTTAGTTTAACTTAACTGTAACCCCGCCAAATTTCAAGGCAGCATCGCATATACTGTATACTTAACAGAGAGAGCAATCCCATAATACATTATGACAACCTCAGGATACAGTTACATAAACATAGACACTATGTTAAGCCAAGAGGTAATCAGTCTTACAATCTACCTTTTAATAACTGAATTTAAAAAGTGACCAGTCTTGAAGAGAAAAAAAAAATAGATTACTAACTTTTTAAAACTTTGTATTTGCATGATATATATATGTGATACATATAGTTTGGGTTTGCAATGGGCTGTTTCAGGATTAAGTCCATCACTGTCTCCATATGGAAAACTTTTTTTAAATCCTAAATTAAATCTTTGGTCTCAGTATAGCTAGATTAAAAGAGCTGCATTTTACAGGGCACATGTACAATAAAGTTCCTGTTTCATGGTTTAACACCACAAAACAGGAGACAGTAACACCTCCAGACATTGTGCTCTGGAGTATAGCTTTGAGGGGCTCAGGGGCCACTTCCGGCCAGCTCATTTTAGAGGAGCGCTACCTTTTTTTCCCATGCACCACTGCCGGGTAGGTAACCAGACGCAGATGGTACCTGTTACCAGCACAAACCTCACTTGTTTTCCTTTGTTTATAGTTCGAACCCTGCCGGTGGTAAAGGGGGAGCGCGGATCAGACGTGCGTTCACCAACAGAAGATGGCTGTTAGAGAGGATGGGGTCTTTTATCAGATGGCAGGATGTGGGGGAACAATATCCTACCTGCTTAAGGATGTAGATGAATTATGAGAGATATTACAGTTTTAGTCAAATTGTTATTTGCTTTTTTACTACAGCAACTTTAATTCTTACATCTGACATTGTACATATGATTAGCCTCACAATGTGAACAATAACAAGCTGCTTTATAGTGTGTTACTCCTAAAACATAGTTGTTTATTGAACATATTAGTTACCACTATCTTGCATTATAATGTTGTGCCATTTGTTTGCATAGAGCAAATACACAGCATGCAGTATGTGATTGTTATGGGCAAGTGATATTTCAAATGAAGTATATAATAATAAATGTTATTTATATTTTATAAAAAAAAGAATCATTCTAAAATATAGAATTAAATGCATGAATAATAAATATATAGAAAAGTAATGCATGTTATTTGTAAATGTATTACGGTATAAATTCAGAAAGTAATACGTTACTATTGCTTTGGCTGGTCTACATTAACGTTGGTCAGTTTTGTGTTATAACTACTGTTATGATTAGCATTGCTGTGAATCTTGAAGGTGGATGTGACATCTCATCTGCACACTGGAGTTTTTCTGATATGACATGGGGCATTTTAATGAATCAGGTTCATCAGCGTTAAGTGGGAAGTTTAAAGACTTCCAGAGTCGCATTTTTAGAGTAGATCGGTCCTGCGCAGAAGTTCCCCCTTATTCATATAATCTATTAATGAATCACACATATGCCATTGTGTTATAATAAGCAATAATTATTTTTGAAATTCATTAATACTTAGGACACAGTAAAGTAATCAAAAGTGACAGTGAAGACATTTAAAATGTTACAAATGTTAAAAAATGATTTCTATTTCAAATAAGTTGCTAAACAGTCATGAATTTCCATAATCCTATAAAGCATGGATATTAGAAGAAGAAATGTTACTTGAACAGCAAATCAGCATATTTGAATGATTTCTGAAGGATGATGCTGATTCAGCTTTGCATCACAGAAAAAAATTAACTTTAAAATATATTGAAATGTTTCATAATATTGCCGTTTTACTGCTTGATCAAGTAAATGTAGCCTTGGTGAGTGTAAGAGACTTCTTTAAAAAACAATAACAAATTGTACCAACCTCAAACTTCTGAATGCTAGTGTATATATAAAAAATAAAGTTAAGCTGCCAAACTGCCAAATCGGGTTCAAAGCTCATTAGAGCTGAGCATGAGCTGTTCTGATCCCCCAGCTGTCAGGCTTGCTTCTCAGTTCTGCTGAAGTAATCGATGCCCACCTACTTGAATTTCACTGATAGTTTACAGTAACCTATAGGGGCCGTCTCTGCCCTGCTGTTCCAGTGGTTTACAGTGGCCCTGAATGTGGCATGTGGCGTGTTTTGGACCTGACAGTGTCTCAGGAGGGGGAATGTGTTTGCAGTGTTTTGCAGTGTTGCGTTTCCTTGTTGAGGTGGTCACGTTCCCTGTCCCCGGTTCTCTATTCATGCTGATAAGACTTACTGCGGGCGGCTCGGGCTCTGGAAGGGCCATTTGTGCACAAACAGTGGTGTGAAAGGGTGCCAGCGGAAATAACACGAGCGGTCCAGCCGATAAGATTACATGACCCTCACCTTTATCAGACTGGCCTGGGAAAAGCGCTGGGGGGGGAGTGCGATCTCAGCGTCTGTGTGCTGTGGGAAGCCAAACCCGGTGCTACCATGAGAGATGACAGATAACAGTAACTATGGGAATTATGGGCAGTTGGATGGTATGGAGCATGAATGGTCTATGGATTTTTATGTGGGAAAAAGGTTCTTTTTTAGAAGTAACATCACACTTATGGAGATGAATATGGCGAACACATCATCAGTCTTTAGTTTGTTACTGTGTTCAGGGAGTCTTTAAGTGCATATGATTATACTGTATATCAGAAACTCTCAAAATTTCCCTTGCTGTTCTTGTATGCATGCTTGAATCAGAAAGTTTCAAAATGATGAAAGAACTACTAAAAATTAGACTTTTTTTTTTTTTGGTCTTTAAAATTCTACTGTAAATGTGTTCTAATTATTTGTTTATTCAATCATCTAAAAATACATTTTTAATGTACTTACAACAAGTTAAAATTTATAACATTATAACGTAGTTATAACATTAAAATACAGTTAATATGTATTTTAATAATTATACACTATTTACTAAATAAAAACAATATTATTATATATTATTACAGTTAATATAGATAGATAGATAGATAGATAGAGAGAGAGAGAGAGAGAGAGAGAGAGAGAGAGAGAGAGAGAGCGAGCGAGAGAGATGACCTAATTGGTCACTAAAATTTCTTCTTGAGCTCTTCATGCACACACATTAATTTTCCAGTGATTATTTTTCATTTGTCACTCCTTTTTTCTTTCTTAGTTTGAAACATATACACACAGACACACACATCCTTCCGATCTCTCACCCCTTCTTCCTTTCAGTCACACATACACACCCAATAATAATCATTTGTGCACCTTTAATGTCATAGTGAGATTGTCACCTCCCTGTTTGATCACTTTTTCTTTTTTCTCTTAAAGAAAAGTGGTTGTACATCCTTGTTCAATAAAACGGTAACCTCTAACTGATAAAAGACTACTGAGTAAATGTATGATTCATAGCGCACTACCTCAGCGCACTACCTCGTGTTGCCCATAGAGGGCACAAACCAAACAAATCAAAGTCAGTTTTTTTCTGTGCCGACTACTGCACTGTATACTTAACTCTGCCTGCTATTTTGTAAAATGCAACAGAAAACAATAAAATGGTACTGTATGCTACATTATTGTCATATCACCAACATTATGTTGCATACTTAATTTAGCAGATGGGGTTCAGCTGACAGATTATGTATGTTATTTATATTTATGTATTTATATATATAATTATATATAAATAAGTTTGGGATCGGTAAGACTTGTAATGTGTTTTAAAGAAGTCTCTTATGCTCATCAAGGCTGCATTTATTTGATCGAAAATACAGAAAAAAAAACAGTAATCTTGCAAAATGTTATTAAAATATAAAGTAATGATTTCTATTATAATATTCTTTAAAATATAATTTATTTCTGTGATGCAAAGCTGAATTTCCATCAGCCATTACTCCAGTGTAAAGTGTCATAAAGAAATCATTCTAATATGCTGATTGTTTGAATAATATGCTGATTTTAATATACTATTAGTTGTACTTAATAGTTGTACTGCCAAATATTTTTTGGGAAACTGCGATACTTTTTTCAGGATTGTTTGATGAATAAAAGTAAAAAGGATCAGCATTTATTCAAAATATAAATCTTTTCTAACAATATAAATCACTTCTTAACAATTTAACACATCCTTGCTGAATAAAAGATTTAATTTATTTCAAAAACCCAAACTTTTGAACTGTAGTGTATATTGTTAGAAAAGATTTCTATTTTAAATAACTGCTATTCTTTCAACTTTTTATTCATCAAAGAATCCTGGAAAAAAGTATCACCGGTTCAAAAGAAATATTAAGCAGCACAACAGTTTCCAGCCCTGATAATAAATCAGCATATTAGAATGATTTCTGAAGGATCATGTGACACTGAATTCTGGAGTAATGATGCTGACAATTCAGCTTTGTAGCACAGGAATAAATTAGATTTGAATGTATATTAAAATAGAAATGTTATTTTACATCATAAAAATGTTACAAAATAAATTTTTTTCCTGTATTTTTGATCAAATAAATGCAACCCCTGTAAAAAAACATTATAAATCATTCTGATCCCAAACTTTTGACCGGTAGTGTACATACAGTATACATATACATATGTACATACAGTATATTGATACACACACACACAGACGAACAGACATTAGATAGATAGATAGATAGATTAATTGTTTCCTATTCATCAATCTAAAATTGCATTTTAGTGCAATGCATAGTGGGATACAATTCACCAATGTTTTTGGTCATATTGTGAATATGAACCTAACCTAAATGATTTAAGGGACCTGTGGTTCACCTGCTTCACCTGACAGTGTTGCGGTATATCTTACGTCATCACTTTGCATATTTTCATATGCAAATCAAAGTTCACCCTGGGTTATTTGCAGTTATTTCCCATTCCCAGCCTTCATACACCAGGAATGTTCCTGTCATGTGAACAGTCTTCTCTTATTTTGTGGGTCATAGGGCTTGTGGGGCATAGCTGAACTTTAACTGGCAATGGTTTGGTCAGATGAGATAGATTTGGCTATTTTAAGCCTAAAAATGGCGAAATCAAGTAAATACCTCTGCCGAAATAGCATTGTTGAAATGAATTCCAAGACACTGGAAATTAGGTTTGACTAAAAAGCAGCTGAATGCCAGTGATTTACTTCATTAACAGGGGAACAGTTTTACTGTGGGTTTGTAAACCGTCATTGCTGTTTGATGTCAGAATGCTTTTTTTATAGCACACTATAAAACAGATTGATCCTGTCCTGGATGCTGATTGGTCAATGCAGCATTCACTAAATGCTGTACTAAAATGTACAACATATGATACCGATACTGTATATATCTCCTCAAAGTACTCATAAATGCCGCAGTCAGCAATCTACTGTTTTATTAAAGATTTTTATAAAAACATGGAGCGTAATCTTTCCAGGCTGACTAGAATATAGTCGAACAGTAACACGACTCCAACAGCCAAGAAGCATAAAGGAGCTATTCATGCAAATCAGGCTTAGATATAATGAAGTCAGCGTACTGAAATGACATGCTGATTATAAGGGCAGAAAATAAAGGACTGACGGATGAGCCTGACGGATGACAGGAGCAGTTCTGGTTGGCATGTCCACTTAAATACCAGCCACTTCCTGTGCAGCTCTGGGCTTCAATGCTTCTGACTGTCAGGCAGCTGAATGAGGCAGTGATTGTACGCATGCATGTGTGTAATGTACATGCTTTGCTCGTTTCTTGCGTGTACAGCGTCGCATAACAGCACGGCTTGCGTCACGAATTGTATGCCAGATTCTTCAGTTGTGACATCTGCTCATTTGCATAAATAGATATTTCTTTTTCATATTTGTGTTTTATCGTCTTTAAGAAATTCTAATAAGAGAAATAGGCTATTACATATTGGACTTTTTACTTTTTGGCTCAAAGTAAAAACAATATAAAACAGGTAATTATGAGATAAAGATTTGCAAATATAAATATATAAAAAAGATGCAATTGTAAGTTACAAAGTTACAGAGAAATAAAGTTGCAATTACCCTTTTATATTATTTTAGTTTTTACTCTGAGACAGAAGAAATTCATCTTTTAAACTCAAATCAAATCAGCATGTACATTAATTTAGTCACTTTATTTAGGTTCAAATTCTCACTATTAACAAGCCATTAACTATGACTTTTGCCTCATTAAACTCCTAATTTGCTGCTTATTAATAGTTAGTAAGGTAGTTGTTAAGTTGAAGTATTGGGTAGGATTAGGGATGCAGAATATGTGCTTTATAAGTACTAATAAACAACCAATGTGCATGAAAATAAGCTAGTAACTAGTAATTAGTGAGAACTGGTCCCTATACTAAAGTGTTAGCATTAATTCATATGCACATCATGTGTGAATTGACTCACGGAGGGTCCAAGTTGAAAACAGACATATTACAACCCCCATAATAATACATTACAGCAGATAATTGAATTTGTAATTGACTCATTAATAAACAAACAGAAGAGAAATACAGAGTGATGTATGCGTTGCAATTTTATAGAGACAGAACAAGTACACTAGCATTCAGATTTCTGTAATGTTTTTGAAAGAAGTCTCTTATGCTCACCAAGCCTGCATTTATTTGATGACAAATACAGTACAATAAAACAGTAACAAATTGTGAAATATTATTACAATTCAAAATAACAGTTTTCAATTGTAATAAATTGCAAAATAGAATTTATTTCTGTGATACAAAACTGATTTTTCAGTAGTCCAGTAACACTCTAACATGATCCTTCAGAAATCATTCTAATATGCTGATTTACTGGTTAAGAAACATTTATTATTTTTACCATCAATGTTAAAAAACATTTCTTGCTGCTTAATGTTTTAATGGAAACCATATATTTCTTTTAAAGGATAGAAAGTCCAAAAGAACGGCTTTAATTTAAAAATGTAATCTTTTATAACATTATAAATGTCTTTACTGTCGCTTTTGATCAATTTAATGCATCCTGCTAAATAAAAGCATTAATTTCTTTAAAAAAAAATATCCTTTTGAACAGTAGTATATTCCTGATTTGATACAGACAATATAAAGTGCCCAGCATCTGCCTCAGTCCTCGTGCCTGTGCGCCCATCCAAAACCGCTCCCATGCGTGAGCAGATTGAATCCGTGAAGGTGCTCGGTTTCCACAGGTGACAAATCTGGCAGCCCGCCGGTGCTGTACTGGTGGGCCGTGAGGAGGCGTCCCACTGAGGACAGTTGTGGGTCAGCAGGAGTGTGCTGATAAGGAGACAAGAGGGGGGCGGTGGGGGGGTATAGATTGGCCACAGCTGCAGGAGCGAGTGGTCAGCCTAACAGACAGCTGAAGGATAAGAGAGGAAATGACTAAAATAAACTGTGTGTGATGTGCGCGGCCTCGTTTTGAGAGTGGCACTCCGCCACTGCAGCTAACACATCTGGCCCGCGAGACCCACACCCTGTTGACGTAACGGACATAAATATTTAAAACACCACAAAGGTCGCAGAGTTGATTCGTGCTGTCCAAAAGTGTGAGAAAAGCTTGTACAGTGAGAGAAAAGAGACTGCACTTTGAAACGCACAAATCGTGAGTCAGCAGCTAAGGATGGGCTAGTTAGCATACTCGCAAACAGGATTGTTTTTTATGATCTTTCAGGTTACCGGGACTCTGTGGGAAAGTTTAGAGGTTGTGTTTTCCTTACCATTGTCAACGAGTTCCACTCTGCACAGACCTGGAGCGCAGTGTGTCGTGCTGTACGGTCACGGTGCTGGGAAACACCTAGCATCTCCAAGCTGTTTATTTAGCTCAGTGACCTAGAAATGTCAAACCACTGTCCTAATGCTGCTGAAGGACAGGCGGTCCTCCGCTACCAGTCTCAAATTGAAACTGTGTACTGTATACAATTTGGAAATTTATGTCTCTCATTGTGACATGTTTACTGGTATACAAGCAGTAAATGTGTACATCAGTGGTAAAAAAACTAACCCTCTACGCACTCCTTGGCACACGTTGGCTAGTAAATATTTTAGTTTACTCGCAGACTAAGATAGATAGATAGATTCCACCAAATCAGCTTATCTTCATTAAGATACATTCATGTGTGTTACGATCTGACAGTATCCTATACTTTTAACATCAGTCAATCAAGCATGGAACTCAAGTAATTAGAACTAAAACTGCATGAATGCATATGTTATTTTAACAGAACTTAGGACTGGTGGTGGTGCTTGAGACATTGTTGGTCATTCAGTTTTTCTGTAGCAATAATACTGAAAATATACTACTACTACTATTACTACTACTAATTCTGCTACAACTTATAACAATATAAAATGCACTAAGATCTGATGAACTGCTGGATTAATGAATATTAATCATATTGTCTGCGTTCGCTTGAACTGATTTACTGAACAGTGACAGTAAAAGGTGGGCGCTAGCCAATGAGACTGCCGTTTGCACATTAGTTCCGCTACTACTAAAGAATATAATGTACATGTAGTGCATCAATTCTACGTGGTAAGTAAGACTGTCTTGCTCTGCCTCTCTTTGCATGTGTGAGAGAAACAATGAGCGCTCTCAGCTAAGCGACAGCGAGTCGGGCGCCTTCACAATTGAGTTTCAAATACGCTGCACATCCATTGAGTTGAATTAAAATGAGCACTTTAAAGATGGAGAGTGAAACTCTGAAGTGCACAGTGTTCAAAATGAGTAAAGGCAAGTGAAATATCTGTGTTATACTTATAGGTAGCCTTTAACTCAAACACTGGCAAATGTGAAATCTAACAATTTATTAGCCAGTGGCTAACAATAGACATTATTTGTCCGCCTAGCATGGAAATTTAGACATATATGCGAGTGATTTACTCGCATGGTAGAGGGTTGTACTCTGAGGTGCAGCAGCCACAGACAAACTCACCTCACCTCAGCCCTCACCCTGCCCCCCGTACCGTTGACATTTGACCTCTCTTCCGTCTGCCAATGAGGTCTGACAACAGCTCCCTTTACAAAGAACAGGGTCTGACCCTGGCCATGTGAGTGTGTGTTTCATGTCGACTCGAGCCGAGAGGGCACAAGCAGCTCTTTGTGGGACAGAGGTGGCTGGGCCTGCTCCAGAGAAGTCCATGCAGCTGTTCAACACTGACAGCAGCTTCATTCGCTGCACTCCGTGTACATCTGTGTGTACATTGTTGTGACAGTTTGTGGTCTTGTTAATAGAGAGCAGACACTTGATGTTCTGACTTGAGGTAAAGACAAATGACGCAAAGTAGCCTATTCAAAGAGTTGCTTTCATAGTGAGAGTGCTTGTGTCCAATGCGTAAAAGTTATAGTCACAGGAAACGCTGAAAATCAAATGACCCACAATGCAATGCATTTCGGACCTTAGATATGAATACCTAGATGCCACATTTAGTTGATCTGAATATGTCAAAAGCACCATCAACTTGGAAAGGTTAAAATGTTTGGCTCGTGTAGTTTGTGCACATACTATAATATATATCATATAATAGGTATAAGAGTTTTTTCCTCAATAAACTTTTAATTTGCTGCTTATTAATAGCTAGTAAGGTAGTTGTTAAGTTTAGGTATGGGGTAGGATTTAGAGATCTAAAATATGGTCATGCGCAATAAGACATTAATATGTGCTTTAAAAGTACTAATAAACAGCCTATATGCTCATAAAAAGCATGCTAATAAGCAACTAGTTAATATATGGCTGCTGAAACTTAAGCTTTTACTAATATATACATATTAAAATAGATACATATTTGTAGTAGTATTGTAGTTGTATTTTATCCGAATTGTTTCGTTTACAATTACTATCCTTATTAATCATTATTGAAAACATTTTTTCTGTTTTTTTTTTGTTTGTTTTTTTTTATATATATTTTTTTATATCATCTGCAACAAGCGGAGCTGTTTAACATCTGTTGATTCACTTGTATGTGTTTACAGTGGATCTTGACCTTTAAAATAGGGTGGATGCAGTTTGCAGCATGCAGTTGCTAAGCAGCAGTTGCTAATGTAGAACTAGGTACTCGTATCTATATGTCATATGTCTATACAGCCGTTTCTGTCTGCCCTAGTTTTGTAGTCTTGTACACCTTTACATGCTGGGTCCAGATTCATCTAGAGAGGACCTGCCCAGACCTGCCTGGTCATTTTTTCAAACTGAATCCAGCTGTCAGTGCTGGTACATGAAGAGGAACCAGTGCTTTGTAACAAAAAAGTGCATGGTCTATGTCCCATTAAGCCTTCTTAAACAGAGCAGGCGGTGAGGGGGTCACAAAGCTGCATGTTGTGTTAGATCTGAGTGAGGAGACGGCAAGAATGCGCTCCCCCCCGACTGGACCGCTCCCCTGGCTTTTGTAACTTGTATGTTTGTGTGTCTGTGGGTGGATGGGAGAGCACTTAAAGCTTGTATGACTCACAGCGTCACAGAACTTGGACATTATTCAGGTTTTTTTCTAGTTTTTTACACCTGACGGTTACAAACGTTACAGGTTGGGGCTTATGTATGAAATAGAAACAGAAAGTATTCATGCCTTCATGTGCTCTCAAGGACAAAGAACTGATATGGATTCTACACGCACATCCTTTTACCTTATTTGGATAGTCAGCATGGATCTTATAAAGGTGTGTGTGTGTGTGTGTGTGTGTGTGTGTGTGTGTGTGTGTGTGTGTGTGTGTGCTTCCAGAAATGTGAGCGTCCTTTCATAGACTTCAGCTACATAGATTCTGAATGTGATAAATTAATGTTGATAAGTTAAGCATTATTGTAAATTAAATTTAAAAAAAAAAGAAAAATCCAATCGAGTCTCACCTTCCACTGATCAGAATTTTTTAATTAGGAGTCTCAAACTCAAATTTATGAAAGCTTGATTGTCACGGTATAAAAAAATTAAAAAGGTAATTGAAACATAATCTCACAATTAAAACTGGTTTCTAATTCTGAGTTTATATCTCACAATTCAGACCTTTTTTACAATTATAAGATTTAAATTCAGAATTTTGAGATATAAATGCTCAATTGTTAGATATAAATGTAGAATTTCTAGATGGAAACACCCAAGTCTGGGAAAAAAAGTCAGAATTGTGAGATATAAACCCAGAAGTTGCAACTACCTTTTTATTTTTTATTGTGTGAAAAAAAAAAAAACATAACTGCACGGTATAAATTCAGAATTCTGAGAAAAAAGCAAGAATTTAGAGATATAAACTCAGAATTTTGTGGAAAAAGTCAGAATTGTGAGATGTAAATTCAGAATTGATATGAGAAAGAAAGTCAGAATTCTGAATTTATATCTCACAATTCAATTTTTTTTTCTCAGAATAGCGAGGGAAAAAAAAGTCAGATTTTTGTGAGATAAAAAAGTTGCATTTACATTTTTTATTTATTCATTCATTTATTTTGAGATGGAAACAGGCTTCTATACAAATTACCTGACGGTAACAAATACAAATGTTTTTTGAACAGTTCATTTTAATTATGTGCAGTTTCCGGCACAGTTAAACAGTTATTGGTATGATTCATCTTTCCATACCTAGCATACTCATAACATAAAATCTAGCAAAAATAAGCCATTTAAATATGTAATTAACTATTAAAAATAAATTCAGACCTAATAAATGTAAATACATTATAAATAAATGAAAATAAAATAATTAAAATGGATGAGGGAATATAAATTGGCTAGATCTAGCTGTGCATCAAAACTTACGTCAAAAATTGTTGTGAAAAATGTATATTTGCTGAGAATTTGCTCCTTATCTAGACTAACTAACTTTTTAACATACACTTGAAAAGTACTTTTATTTATTTATTTATTTATTTTTTTATCTCGCCTGGACACTGAGCTCCAAAAAAGGTGCATGACGCCCCTCTGTGTATCCAATGTTTTTCAGTTTTAAGAAACTGCACAAAACTGCAGAGGAATGTCTTTTCATGGACTATTCAGTCTCAGTCTGTCTCTCTCTTTCTTTTTTGCTGTCTATCCCTCTTTTTCATCCCTTTGACAAGGTGAAACAGTTCCTTCAATGCAATCCCAGCGTGCGCCGCCACCAATGAAACATCTGCGTGACACTGTCAGCTGTGAACAAACATGGCTCTGAAGTCCTCCCAGGATACAAACAGAGACACGGACAAAGACACTGAGAGGAAGTGATTCTGGCTTAATCCTCAATGTACTCACTAAATGGTGGAGCGGGAACAGACCAAACACATTGTCCGTTCTTCCAGTATTGCACACTTGTTTACTCAGCTTTTTTTTGTCCACACATATATCAAAGCAGTCTATTTTAAAAAGGGAGACTGGAGGCATTGAAGAGGTGCGTTTGGACTTGATGCCGGCTCTTGCTTTTGACACCCACCTGGATGACACTTGTGAACGGCTCTAACCATACCCACAAAAAAAAAGAAAGCAACGTTCCGATCATGTTGAAGCTCTTTTTTCTTTTCATATGGAAAGAAAGAAAGTATTAAGACGAAAGGTTCAGAGAAGAGCACGATAAAGGAGCGATGACTTTTTGTCTTCACATTTGCAAGTTTCACCTTGTGATTGATGACCCTGCTAAAAATGTTCCAGGCTGGTTTATGCTAGTCAGTAATGTTTTGGAGTTGGTCAAGCTAGTTAAGAATCATGTTGAGTATCTTTGGGCACCCAAAATTATAGTGGGCAATCAAGAATCAGTACTGAAACAGAATCAATTCCATTTTTTGTTTTGTTTTTAAAGACTGAAACCAAATGATTTTCATGACGGTCAGTTCCGTTAACACTCCTTGAACATCTGCTTTCTGCATCTTTCTATATGTGCACACCATTTTATTATTATTGTCATCAATATTGTTTTGTTGTTGTTGTTATTATTATAGTTTTTATTTATGTTTTGTTACATTAAATCATGTAAAACAAATTATTGTTTCTTCAAGTAATTAATAATGAACCGGAATCATTAAGAGCAGTTGGAATCAAACCAAGAATTGATTCCCATTGTTAACCAAAACCTACAGTGGGTATAGAAAAGAATCACCCCTTTACAATCACATTTTGTTGTTGTGCAGCCTGAATTGAAGACGGACACAGTTTTCGTTTTATCCAGCTGTATTTATTCAGTGAAACTTATAACATCCAAGTGAATGACATAACATCAACATGTCAACAAAAAAAAATTATAATAAAAAAACAGAATCACTGAGTTGGAAAAAGGATCACCCCCTCCTAAAAAGGACTTGTAAACTCAGTCAGTTGTAGTTAATCACCTTCTCAATGGTACACAAAGCTATTTTTATGTTCAACTGGGATCAGCTGTGGTCATTTTGATGAGCTCAGCATGAAAAGAGCTTTCCTGGAGCATTTCAGTCCTTGGTAGTGCAACAGAAGCAAACAGTCAACTATGGGTGGCAAGGCACTGTCAAACGATCTCCGGGATGAAGTTGTAGACAGGCACAAGTCAGGAGATGGATACAAAAAAATGTTAAAGGCTTTATCAATACCTAGAAGCACAGTGAAGTCTATTATTAAGAAGTGGAAGGTTTTTGGTAAAACACAGATCCTCCCTGGATCAGGACGTCGCTCCAAACTGGATGAATGAGCCAGGAGGAAACTGATCAGAGAGGTGACCTCTGATGCAGTTACAGGAATTTATGGCAAAGAGTGGTCGTTGTGTGCATGTGACAACAATATCACAAAATCTCCACAAATGTGTGGATGGGAGGGTTGCAAGAAAAAGCTACTCCTCAAGAAAGGCCACATTCAGTCACGACTGAGCTTTGCCAAAACACACCGTGAAGATTCTGAGGCAGATGAGAATAAAATGTAATTTATTTGGCCTCAATACCAAACGATATGTCTGGCAGAAATCCAATCCAGCTCACCATCCAAATATCAGCATTCCTCCAGTAAAGCATGGAGGGGTTAATATTCTGTTATGGGGGTGTTTCTCTTCAGCAGTGACTGGACACTCGTCAGGATAGAAGGAAAATGGATGGGGCAAAATACTATCAATTTCTTGATGGAAATTTGCTCCCCTCTACCAGAAAGTTGTCAATGGAAAGAAGGTTTACTTTCCAACATGACAGTGACTCAAAGCACACAGCAAAACTGAGCACACAGTGGTTGAAGGAGAAGAAGTTGAATGTCATTGCATGGCCTAGCCAGAGCCCGGCACTTTTATTACACTAAAAACATGATAAAACATTTTGTTTATGTCTTGAAATGGTGAGCATTTTAACTTTTACATACTGGCCACATTCACTTCCATTGCTTCACTGTAACCCATACTGTTGCTTTTGTTTTTTGTTTTTTAGAAAAAGAGGGACAAGTGGAAAATTATTTTTGTGTTAATCAACTTTATGCCACAAATGCTGTCAATTAAGCTAAACTAGTACTCAACCCCGGGATATACCTTCAACTAGCTGAACCAGCAAGCCTCCTTAGTTCAACCATTTCAAGCATATTAATTGACGCTGTTAGGGACTGTCACGTCAATCACACAGAAGTAGATGTGTGGTTTGGGCTTCTTGTAGAAATGCCGTAGGTGTGGTGTAAGTGCATGTTTCTTTCTGCCTGAGTGCTGACTTAGCACTGAAATATTCGCACCCTACTGTAGAAGCAGATTACATGACTAATGGGGTTCCCACGGTTTGCCCATTGCAAGAGATGTCTTTGACCTTCTGGTAAATTTAAATGTTCCTCTGTCAATGTTAATGAACCTTATAAGACAATGCATTATGTGGTTTCTTACTTCTTGTTACCCTGCTGTGGTGTGATGTACATATGTGTGTGTGTGACTGCTGACTCATGCGTTTGGCTTGTGAAAAGCAGCATCTAGTTGCAGCGGCAAAGCTTTGCTGCCTGAAATGAAGAAGGACACAGTTTTTGTTTTATGCAGCTGTATTTACTCAGTGCAACTTATAACATCCAAGTGAAAGATAAAACACCAACATATTAGGAAAAACTAAATAAAAAAAAAAACAGAATCACTGAGATGGAAAAAAGATCATCCCCTTGTTGTCAGTATTTTTTTTTTTAATTACAGCCAGTGTATGTAAACTAGGGATAAGTCCAAACTATTGTGCCACAAAATGCTGTCCACTGAGCTTGTCTTAAACCTAGAATATTCTTGTAGCATCCAAAACACAATTTTTTTCCCCAACCGCAATAGCACCTGAACTTGATTCAGTATACTTTGAATCAATAACAAAATTCTCTTTTCACAATTGACCACCTGTGTTATGTATAAATGAAAAAGGAAATTGTCTTCATCTGTCTTTTCACTATCAAATCAGGTGGTTTCATTGAAAGCCCCCTAGAAGTGTGATTCAATGGCACATACACACTAAGTACTCAAGTTTCAAAGACATTTTTTGGCCGATAATAGCACTGCTTGTAAATGCAAAGGGAACAATGGAAGAACTTTAGTCTCACATCATTTATCTCCTGAGTTTCCTGAGAGTCTGAAGCCTGGGATCTGCTCCAGACATCTGCCCAATCACACGCTTTTGTATGCATACTCCTTGCTCACTTTGTTCATATTGAAATATGTGTTTTGACAACTTCACATCTCAGTAGCTTTAGGGATGCAACCGGTTCCCCCTCGCCCCTTATTTCCTCCTCATGTGCTGGGACTCTCACATTTGCTCTTTCTTGCCTACTTTCTTTCCATTCCTCCCAGGTAAGCTGGACCAGTCAGTCTTGATGAGTCCCAGACAGCAGTGAGGGACTGTCAAATCACCTATCAATCAACAAATGTGCTGAACCCAGCTAAAAATATGTTCTAAGAACATTTTGCTAATTATTTCTGAATGTTCTCTGGACATTTTTTCTTAGTTGTGCAAACACTAGAAATAGTTAGGGGAACAGTATATTTTATCAATCATTATGGGAACATTACTTTTGAATGTTGAGAACGTTTTTAAAGACCAGATGACTTTAAATGAACATTCTATTAACGTTCTCTCAAAGTTCTGAATGTTAGCTTCTCTAAGAATGGTTTTAAACTATTGGTTACATACAACTTTAAAAGAAAATAGTGGTCAGCGGTATTTATATCGGTAGAAGTTATAAATAGCAATTTATCATTGCTGTCAACTTTTAATCATATCATCAAAGATTGATTTGAATACCTTGTGTAAACAGGGTATATGATGCAGGTTTTTGTGCTAAAGTGTCACAACTGTTTGGTGAATTTGCGCTATTGTGTGGCTCCTTCCATGTATTTAATGATAAAACAGATTCTGATTTCCAGCTTAGGGTTCAAATGTATTTTAAGTTATTTTTAAAAACAACAAAAAGCAAAAAATGTGTATCTCTCAAGTAAAATATGGTGGCATGAAGTCTAACGTTTCTGGAGATGGTTTGATGGTTGATGTTTTGAGTCACTCATCTTGTACTCTTAACAACCTACACTTTTTCCATATCTTTTAATTGTTCACAGTGTTGAATTCATACAGAAGTACGTTTCTCAACTGTGCTGAAACTTTTTCCACTTTCCAAAGTCTTAAGAGTAACAAAACCAGTCTGGTCTGAAAGTGTGGGGTTTCTCTCTTCTGAAACTGGCCACCATTAGGGGAATTCCACCAATTTCAATATGAGGAGGACATGGATTTTCCACAAAAAAGAAGATACGTTCACTACGGTCCAATGGGCTGTACAGTTCAGTGACATAGCCAAACCGTGAAGCCCCATGCGCCAGCCGAGAACATCAGAAGCATGTTTAGATTGTGAAATAAGTCATACAGAACACTGTAATCACTGTTTGTTTCTCTGTGTTTGCAGGTGGCCATGGATTTCACATAGGCCAGATCTTGTGCATGCATTCAAGTAAGTGCTGGTTAAAGGTTTTGCTGACGTTGCAGCTTCTGTATCTGATTTTCCAAGCCACTCTTTATTAAAAAATGTCTTGCTATGGCATAAGACAGCAGTTTGTTTGAGAATTTGGCTGTTTTTTGGCATTCATCAAGTGTTAAATGGTTAAACCAGGAAATACCTGCTGGTAACGTGATGAAGTTTTGTGGCGAGAAATACCAACATACCCACTAATACCTATAGGATGTTGACCTTAAAGTAAATGTGTTTCTGTGGTTACAAAGGCGTGTAATGTCAGTTCCTAAAAAATTATGAAGTGAAATGATTTATTATTATAATCAGTGAACATGGAGAATGATAGGCTCTTCATGATTTGACACTTGTTCGCTGCACTTCATTTCAGTTTTGTTTGTTTGTTGTGTTTATGTTTTTGTTGTTTCCTTCTGTCTGTGTCTGGCATCAAACCATTTCACTGTATCCTATCGCACTGTCTTCATTTTGGCGTTTTTCTACATTTCCCACAAGTATCTAAATACACATAGTTTCATGTAACAGCACGGAGGTGGGTGTTGTTTTAAAGGCTCATTATTTCAGTAAAGTGATAATGCATTTGTGTGTGTATAGGGACACGTCTTACTGCGAGCGGGTGTTGCTGACAAGGGCTCCTTCAGTTGTTCTTTTGCACGAGCTGTGAACCTCAGGTCTGCAAATATTTAGGTTGTTGTGGTAGTTTAGATGTTGCAGCCTTTTAAAATCTCCTTCAACTGCAGATGTCTTGCACATTCAGAAAATGCTAGATATGTTTGACTTGGCAATGATATAATGTACCTTTATCATTCAAACATTTAGAGCACACATCTGGAATGTTAACAGACATATGATGAAGTTTAACAGGAGTAAATCCACACAGATTGAATCAGTCATAGTCAAAACAGCATGAGTGAATCAGCGGTACCACGTCTTCTATCAATTTGATTTTATTATATTTAATTTATACTTACTTTATTACTTATGTATGTTTTACTTTATTGTTTTTGAATTTTTCTTATTTAAGGCATACTGAACTGATATTTAAACTCAGACAATTTTTAATATATTTTACTTTTCTATTTTACTTACTTAAGGCATACAAAATTTCTTTATCAATTTTTGGTTACTTTTTTTTGTTTGTTTAAATTTTTGTTGTTATTTCTGACTTTATAAAGAAACTATCCCCCCCCCTTTTTTTTTACTATTTGACCTTTAGACTCTGACCTAGACATTGGACAACCTTCGTACCAATAGCAACAGCAGTGAAGATTCTCAGTATCACAAATGATCTGATACTTTACTGAACCACTGAAACCTGAATTACAGTTAAATTCCTGTAAATGCTCTCATGAGGGGTTTCCAAGCTATTTAAAAATCCCATTCATTACTAAACCTCCTTTAATTTACTCTTGCCTCTTTTCTTATACAATAATTCTCTGTAAATCCTGAAATGGAGGATGTCTGTAACCTTATGAAATAAATTCAGTATGACACAGAGGTAATTATGGACAGTGGAACATATGGCTTAAAGCGCTTTTGCCTTTTGTATAAACTCTTGCTTGGACTGGAGTCACTTGTTTGGATTGCACTAAAGATGGTGCCACTTTAATCTGCCAATCCAGGAATTCACAATTGTGTGTCTTTGCTTAAAGACAGTGTTGAGGAGTCCCTAACTAAAAGTAGCTTAACTACATACTTGATAGCAGCTCATTTTACAGTAACAATCTATTTTCCCAACAAGTAGCAGTTATAGTGTGACAAAACACTACATTTATGTGGTAAATGCACCTTGTATTGTTGCACATACCTTTATAGCTGAAAATAAAAGTATTTAATGCTCTCTTATAAAATGTCTTCTCTCTTACATGCTGCATTGAAAAGTTAGATAAGCTATATTTTAGTTATGTTTTCAAATCTGTTACTGAATATTCTTATAATGTTTAAAATTTAATGCTGTCAACCCAATTGCGATCATTCAAAAACTATTGTTTTTGAAAGAAATACTGCTGTGTTTAAAGTATGAATTCTATAATCTGATAGTTATATATTTTAAAAGATTTTTCCATTGTAAATAGCTTCTGCAGTACTTTAGCTACTTTAAACTATGAGTAGCATGCTTTGGATCTTAGCAAGCTAAAAGTGGCAAAACAGCAATTTATACTCAAGCATGTACACATTATCCCAGGGTGTCTTTTATTAAGGGTGTCTCTTAATATTTATAAAGCTGTTTTTGTTTTTTTGTTTTTGTACATGTGCATGTGACTATGTGCATTGGTGCATTTGTGTCATTTAACAGAGAAACCTCTGGTGAGAATGACTTGACACTTTTGACATGAATATTTGCACTTGCACTCTTTTCAGTTCCTGGGAATCGGGTCTGTGCAGCTGCTGACTGCAGCTGAGCTCCAGTTGAGCTCTGCGCTGGAGCCACAGTTTCTAAAACCCCTCTCCACCGGCTACATGTTCTCCTGGAACGCTTTAGCGCGTCTTTCCTTGCGGTCAGTTTTCCCTGCGGTTCAGACATGCCACCCAATCTCCCGCTTATTGGACCCATCTGTCTCATTAGATTGTGTGTCATTGCTGGTGCTGTTTTAAATGTCAGATTTGGAGGCCAGCCTGTATCACTTCCTCTTCCATTAAATACGCTAGAGCAAACGCCAGGTTCTTCATAGGGTTGGCATGATTTCCCTACAGGGTTTAAATCGGTATATGGGATATTTTGAGATCCAGCTGCATTTTTTCTTGGATGAAATTTTCCTTCCACCTTGAATATAAAGTGTTCCACAGGATTTAGCCCAGGTAATAAACTCTGATATTATTGCAACATCCTGTTTAAATGGGGGGTTTGCCACCATATTGAACCATATCTGAGTTCAAGGACATGCAACTGCAGTGGCCATCCCCAAGCAAGAACCTAAGAATGCATAACGTACAATGTAATAGCAACACTCATTAGCGCACAAAGCAAACTAATTATTTTTTGAAGAGTTTGGCACAAATGTGTTCCAACTTCTTTTGGTTTACAGGATTGGTTAGAACATACATTACAACAATTAGAGTATCTTATGTCTAAGTTAAGTGTATATTTGGGTTGGTGCTGTGTTAAGCTTTTTACAGTTTTTGTCTTAGTTATAGATTTTGTATTTTGATGTGTAATATCTTATAAAATTAGTCAGAATTTTGTTATCACATATTTATACATTATATTCCGTTTTACTCTAAAAAGGCATTTAGTTGACGAAAATTATGATTTAGTTTTAAATGAAACCAAGTATTCAAACAATTTATATATACATTTAAATCAGATTTGTATTGTGTAGATATGAAAATAATTTCATACAGGATGTGCTTCAGTTTACTGATGTTCATTCATTCATTAGCTGCAGCTTGCAGATTATTGATTATGATTGGGTTATATGTAAAAATTAATTTTGTAGCTTTCTTTTATTTAAAAACATTAATGCATTTTAATCAACAGCATTTGAATTAAAGTCCTTTAAATACTGCCTGAATGAATTTTTTTGTCCCATCTTCGCTATCATTAGTTGGGTTTCCATCCAAAGTTGCTAATTTAAATTATGTGCAAAATTGGAATATCAAATAAAACATTTGCGAATAAGCATCTAACGAGTCAACTAAACCGGCACTAAATATCACTACTGAAGGTCTGGAATTCATGGCAGTTTCCATTGGCCAAGGCCCGCCCATGAGGCCATTTGACCCACATATCAAACAACCAATCACAGTTCGTTTTGTTTCAACGTCATGTTTCAGAGCGTGTAAATGTCACCACAATAACAGACGACAAAACTCTCGGACATATTTTAAAGAATATGTTCTGTGCCGCAAACTCTAAATAATTCACATACTTTTGAAAATCCAGTGTTTAGTTGATCCTGATAAGCCATTTCCACACCCTGAAACACGCAATATGTCTGAGAGTTTTGTCGTCTGTTATTGTGGTGACATTTCCACACCCTGAAACACGCTTTCTTCTTTCGCGTGAGGGGGTTTGGCGTCACTGCATCTTTGTTTCCAGGCAGAACGCTAAAGAACGCGACACACATGTCTCCTGGAAATCCTGTAGAATTCAACCAATCCGAGACTAGTCAGGTTATGCTAACCCATAGGGCAAAGTCACATGACTTTTTTCAAATGCATGGAGGATTTTTTTTGCAAATGCATTTCCATCACCCATTTTTGCACAAGTCAAAAACCACCTCAAGCGAACGTAAAAACTTTTTTGCGAAAGGATTTTTTTTTTTTTTTTTAAATTTGCTATTTCCATCACTCGTTTTTGATGTGATACTTCAATACGCACATAAAAACAGGGTGATGGAATCATAGCTATTGATCAAATCAAAAAACCCTTTGTTATCAAACATTTTCATTACTAATTTTATTGGCTGGGTGGCATGTGTAGTTTTGACAGGACAATATTGACGTGCAATCCCATGAGGGTGTCTGATTAGCCCTGTACTGCTTATTTGATAACACATACAAGCTCATGCACACAAACATTGTTTTACAGCGCCTTGTTTGATGGTGCACAACGACTCAATGAAGGAAACATCTGCCTGCGTGTTGCACCGTCTGCACCAGATCACCACAGCCGGCTAACTGAGGGAGAACTGCTGCACGGCACATCCACATCGCTGGAGAAACTGCTGCTGCTCTCTCTCTCTCTCTCACACACACACACACACACGTGAAGTTCTGCTTCAGCATACCACCAGCATCCTCCACAGCAGCTGTGTGCGTGTGTCTGTTTGTGTATGTGTGTCAACACATGAACTTTCTCTTTTCATCCAGCAGTTGGGAACGTGCCTCAGTCCTCACCACTGGCCATCAGCTCTGTTCCATATTCTTCTGGAGTGCGTGGACGTACACACACACAAGTGCACACAGTTCCTGTGTGGTAAACCTGATTAGATGCAGTGGGTTACACTGAGCAGTTCTGAGATCAGTAGACTACTTGTGCAGACTAGCAGAAGAAGACTCAGTTGTGCATAATAGCAATGTGTTATTTCAGAGCCAATTAAGGCTTGCTTTCATCCTTTTTCAAAGTAATGTCACAAGAAAGCTGATGCAGAAATTACGTCTGGTTAGTAAGGCTCCTTTTAACCTGATGTGGTTTTAGGGATAAAACCAATGCATTTTCTAATTTAAATGCAGTTTGTTAAAGGCACAAAATGTTCTGTGGTTGGTGGCAAATGTGGTACATGAAATGTCAATCACACAATCTGATTACTTTTTGAGATAAATAAAGGGGTAGATCATAGAAAAATTAAGAATGTTTCAACTGTTTTTGTCCATGCAATGAAAGCAGGGTTTCTGATCTTAAAGAGACTCTTACACAAATTAAGGCCTTAAAAGCTGTTAAATCAGAGCACAAAGTCTTAAATTCATAAAGTCATGGCATTAAATTCTGCAAGCATTCCAAAAAAAATGAATATCTTCCTCAGTGTTTTTGTTTTCCAATACTAATATCCAAACATACTTCAATCAGGATACATTTACAGGAATTAATTCTTAAAAAAATAAACACAATGAAATGACTTGTGCTTTAAACAAGAACAAATATTTGTCTATAAACTATAAAAACTTGTTTTCCCTTTGGATTAAGTTGATATTTCTTAGCTCATTGTTCTTATTTTAATAATAAATGTATTCATTTTGATCAGTTTCACAGAAAACAAGACTTCTTATCCTATGTCACTTTGCTTTCTATAAAATTAATGAAAAAGTAATAGAGATTAGTTGGACATGTTGCTAATACAACTCATTTTGAGCTCTCTGTAGAGATTTACATTAGAATAACATTTTTACTTATTGTGTTGCCTTCAATTTATTCCTTACATTTGCATTACTTGGTCATAAAAAGGTCTTAAATAGTCTTACATTTACCTTTATAAAACGAAATGTTATAATGCAGTTAAGCAGGTCACTAATCAGTGGTCCCAATTCGGATCCATGGTTTATCTGTAATTTATCATTGATTTAGTATATTAATGTTTTTTTCCACATGTAGAAATGGAGCACTGAAGCAGCACATACAGTATACCATAAAAAAATGTGCATTTCATGATTTATTTACACAGGAAGCACAATCATGGGAAACGAAGAATCCATGTGTTTAATCTTGCTTCGCATGCAAAAATGCATGTGATTACCATAACTAGTGTCCTATTCTAGTTTGAGCAATTTAATGTTCTTTCCAGTGCTATGAATACATTTGAAATGAATGCCAACTTGATATTTTTATTGTTTTATATATTATATTCAGACCTTTTTGGTGAAAAATTTCAGAGGAGCCCTTTTAAAATGAATCGATGGGCTATATAGACTTACTTCCTCATCGCTGGTTTGGGAAATAACCTTAATGTTTCCAATGTCATGATACTTTTCACCTGCAACTTCCACCTGTACTGTTGTATTGTATGGGAATGTCATTGTGCACTTACTCCATTGGTCTAGTCCTTCTGAAGGTTAGGAAACGAAGTCAAAGTCAGGTTCCCCAGAGAGGAAGCTCTTTCTCTGAGAAGAAATGGCTACCGCAGTGACTCCTCTGCAAGTCCAGACTGCCAGTGGCCCTTGCTGTCCTCTCTCCCAGCCACATAAATAGTCTAGCGTGGGTAAGGCACAATTGGACGTTAAAATAATAATATCCCGTTTAGCAAAAGGGAAAGCACAGGCCCACTCATTCCCAGAGCGAGTGGTGGGAAGAATCGATGACTTCCTTTTCCGAGTCCCTGTGGATTAAAGATATAGCACAGGTCCCGAGGGTGTCTATCGTATTAATAGTCCTCTCGATAAGCTTGCAGAACATGTGAGAACTTCTGGTCAATGAATCAAACAAGAGATTGCATGGAAAGTGCATCTTCCAACCACGAGCGTGTAGTATCTTGTATCTTCCACACAAAGGGTGAGCAGCGAAGATGTGTGACATGTGAATGTGTTGAAGACAGCAACCTGAGATTTGAGCTTTTGAAGTGTCAGTCCAGGTTTCTATTGCTTTAGGATTGTCAGGCATTAACCACAAGTCTGTCCCGGGGTGCAGCGCCCTGAGCAAGGGAGTGGGCGACTTCTTCTCAGGTAAAGTGTTCCTGGGCTTTGTGTGCCACCACCAATCGGAGTCACATACACGAGTATGAGAAGCGCTTGAGTATCGGAAATAGGTCAGCAGCTCTGCCCTATGGTCTGTGCTGGGCTGATGATATGGGGTCTCTATGGTTACCAATGGGGAAAGCCCAAGCATATGCATGCGTGACTCTATTCATGAGAATATCAATTAAGAATCACATGTCGAGTCTCATATATTAAAATAACAAAACTATATTAAGATAAATAACAAAAGATAATGTAATTCAGACCAATAAATTTTAATTAAGTTAAATTATGGCTTTCAAATATAACATTTAATGGCAATAATTAGCCATTTTATCTTCGGAAATCAGATATGTATTCATTTCAGTGATATTAGGGTTGAAAGTACTTGATGTCAGACTGAAAAGAAAACAAATTGTATCGCCCATCCCTAACACTGACATTTTAACTGATATGTAGTTAGATCAAAAATGAACAAGCAGTGGGATCGCAGAACACAAATACATGGCGTTTCACGTTAAATCAAACATGGGGTACAGAAATTAATTTAATAGTTAATTTAATTGTTCAGCTAAACCATTAAAATACGACCAGAAAGAACTGTTGCCGTTTCTTCTCTAGCTAACATTTCCCTTAGATGAGCTCCTCTGGGCAGGGTGGCAATTGTCCGCCATTGAGGACAGACCTGCGGTCCCTGAACGGGCACAGAAGCACCAGCGTACATACCGACATACCTAACTGATGGTTGAACACGTCCCAGTGCGAGTGAAATAGCGAGCCCACCCAGCTCCGTCGGCCCTCCATGGTCTACCTTCCGCGTTCCTTGTCGAGTCCGGCTGAGGATCAAGGGCAGACCGCGTGTCGGGGGACTCGATAATGAGTGCAGGGGCCCGGCCATCACTTTCAAGCTCTGGCCCAGGAGTGTAATTTCATCAAACGCTATTTCCTGCAGATATTCTCATTTTTTTTTCTTATTTTTAGGATGGGAGGGATCGACTGAGGGAATGTGAATCATCTGCAGCTCTGGTAGCATTTCAGTGTGTCACGTTTAGGCTCATCTGCCAATGTATGTGTACAAGTACACGCTTTGTGAATAGCCTCTTATCTATGCTTCGTTGTATTCGGCCCCTTCCATTCAAACACAACGTAACTCTGCTCTCTAGCTCTTTAATAGCTTAATCAGGCCTGTATTACACTATTACTTTACTCACCCAAGACCTTGAAAATTGTTTCCAGCTTTGAGGAAAATCAGTTAAGATAGTTTGCAGGCCCTGATATGCAGTAGATTTTAATTTAGCGTGGTTGGTCCTTGTTCTCTCTCTTTTGGTTTTGTGTTTAGACTACAGAGAGTTTGATATTTGCCTTATCTAACTTTGTTTGACCTCAGTAGCATATTGCTTGGCATTCCCACAGTTGGAAAGTCTGTTGTGTCAATGTATGTGAAACATTAGGAACTCATCTGAATCTGAACTGAATGCTGCTGTAACAAGGGAGAGGAGGACAGGCAGATGAGTATAAACATGGTACTTCCTTCCACGTGCTTCTACCGTGATCCCAATCATTCATAAATTTGCACACCCAGGGAGTTTTGGAAGTCTGTCCATCCTGTTCATTATCTGGAGGCCTCTGGCCATTAGGCTGGAATGAGAAACCATCACAGACTCATCTCTAGATAACGTCATGGTCCAGAGGGACGAAAACCTGAAAGCCCTAACAGCTCCTTTTTCCGCTGGCTCTGTCTCAGTTCATCACTCCCTGCCCACTTTCATCTGGACTCACTCTCTCTTTCTTGGTTTATGGTTTTCCCTGTCAATGCACTTATATAGCGCTTAAAGGGTTAGTTCATCCAAATATTAAAATTATGTCATTAATGAATCACCCTCATGCCGTTCCAAACCCGTAAGACCTCCGTTCATCTTCGGAACACAGTTTAAGATATTTTAGATTTAGTCCGAGAGCTTTCTGTCCCTCCATTGAAAATGTATGTACGGGATACTGTCCACGTCCAGAAAGGTAATAAAAACATTATCAAAGTAGTCCATGTGACATCAGAGGGTCCGTTAGAATTTGTTTGAAGCATCGAAAATACATTTTGGTCCAAACTGTTCAAAAATAACGACTTTATTCAGGATTGTCTTCTCTTCCGGGTCTGTTGTGAACGCGACTGCTGTGACTGTTGACGTACGACGCTGCTGATGTGTTTTCTGGTGCATCCAATAACAAAGATAACACGTCAGCAGTGTCGTACGTCAGCGGCGTCACTGCAGTGTTGTGAACGCGCTCACAACAGACCCGGAAGAGAAGAAAATGCTGAATAGTTTTTTGGACCAAAATGTATTTTCGATGCTTCAACAAATTCTAATGGACCCTCTGATGTCACATGGACTGCTTTGATAATGTTTTTATTACATTTCTGGACGTGGACAGTATACCGTACATACATTTTCAATGGAGGGACAGAAAGCTCTCTGACTAAATCTAAAATATCTTAAACTGTGTTTCGAAGATGAACGGGGGTCTTACGGGTTTGGAACGACATGAGGGTGAGTCATTAATGACATAATTTTAATATTTGGGTGAACTTACCCTTTAAACTGCATATTTAAAGGTGCTGTATGTAGGATTGATACCGAGTGGTTCAACTAGGTATTGCAGTCCAATTTTAAAATATTGGAGAGGGTTTTTTTCACCTCCCCCCCCCCACACTAGACACAAAACAAATTCACCATACCAAATACACCAAAAAAAAAGAAAATACCACACAATAAAATAAATGAAATAAAATACGCTTTCCTCTAACTCCAAACCCCAAACCGGGGTGCCGAAATACAATTGGGTAAACTGGCAGTGGGCGGGTTTCACAAACCAAAACAAAGATCGACATTCCGGCCCGGAACACACATTTTCAAAGGAGAATAATTGACTGTAGCATTGTTTTTCAGATAAACAAGTATGTTAACTTAGCGTGTTTCTTAAATATCTGCAAACATATTATGGTATTTTTATGCTGTGGTAGAGCCAAAATCTTACATACAGCACCTTTAAATTCAGTTAGTATTTTAAGGAAAGTAAATAATATGAGTAAGTTTCAGGTTTATATGCATAAACACTATGCAGAGGTACAGCAACAGAGACCTTTACTCGCCTCACATTTCACAACTACAGTATTCTTGCTTTTTTCACCTCAGATTCTGTATCTCTCAAACCATCAATTTAAAATTAAAATGTAATAATGTTAATAACAATGCTAAATGAACTAATATGAGTTAAAAGGAACACAGTTACACTTTGTTGTTGATAAAAGGAAATTTGAGCTTTCGTAATGGGGCTTCGTAAGGGTTGGGAAGCACTGGTATAGGCTGAGCAGCCGCCATCTTGCTTTCTGCTTTCCAGCCCTCATGCATATCAGCACATATGAAGGAGAGCAGATGAGGAAAGAGGATATTTTCAGTGTTCAGACAGGGCCATGGTCTATCTCATCCTCTCTGTCTCTTTTGACCTCTGTCTCTCGTGTTTGTCTCTGTCTTCCTGTCTTGCGCTCCTTCCTCTCTCACTCTCTCTTTCCTTTCCTTTTGATTGTTTTTCACCGTATGACTGCTCTGCCTTGGCCTCTTCTCCATTTTTTAATGTCTGTCCCTTTTATCTTAGCCCCAGCTATTTATGTAGAGTTCTGTGTAGAGCATTTAACAATTTCCCCCCTCAGTCATCTCACAGATTCGCCTCTCTCAGCAGAGTCTGTTCTGAAAGCCCAACTCGCCAAAATGTAAATAGTGCAGAGGCTTTCTCATTACCTCATTGGGTATTTTTAGGTGCCTCTTAAGAGCAGACACAAGAGGAGGCCCATAACTCACCAGCTAGAAGAAAAATCGTAGACAAAGCAAAACAATAATACACTAACTATACGATAAAGCAGTACAGTAAAGCATGCAACAGTGGGTTGCAAAACTGCATGTAAAGAAGTCCTTATTGCTTTTGTCATTTCTATGTCACATTTGAAAGCAGCAATACTTCAAAACCTTGATGTTGCAAAACCGTTTGGGGAAGTTAGTAATGGTCTTGCTTTCCATCATAGTGTGGGAACAGGAGTTGGTGTCTGAAGAGAGATCACAGTTGTCATCACATCATCCATCGCTACCCCTCCATCCGTGTGCCTCTCCCTCTGCTGCTACAAAGTGTCCCAGTCTCTGACAACAGTGTTGAGGAAAGGAGGGAGTTTTGCTCTGTCTGCTGTGTCTGTGGGGCTCAGCTTTAGGGGGGTGTTCCCTCCCTGGTTCCTTTCCAGCAAAATTACCTTCAGCTGCAGTTGGAGCCAGAGGATGACACACATCTGGGGGTCTGGGCCCATTCTGCTTATGCTGTAGTCATCATGAGGCTGTCTTCATAACGTTTCCCTGCTTTCTTCCAGGAAAGGCCTTTTTCCAGCCCGTTCACACTGTACTAAGTCAAGACTGTTTGGAAATGGATCAAGGGATTTAGGAAGGAGAAAAAAGAGAACTAAACAACAAATCAAGGATGACAAGGATGATTTTTCCTTTTCTTTCACTATTTACTCTTGCTCTAAGATTTATAAATATGGCTTGGTTTGGTTGGCTCAAGAATATTAGTTATTTGGTGTCCTTAATATTCATTAGGCCCAGTAGTCCTACCTGATTGGCTAAAAGTATATATATATATTCTTTGTCTATAGATTTATTTTACAAATCATTTAATTTACATTTTTAATTTTACCATAAGTATTGTCATTTTTTTGTTTTTGTACTGTTCCTAAAATCTGATATATAATTATTATTTCCCCGAAAGACGAACTTTGAACTTTGTCTCCCCACGCACTGCAATGCAAATATGTAACTTAAATCAAAGCTTAAATTTCCACCGCTCATTTGAAATCCTTGACACTGTTAATTGCCACTGCAACAGGTTTGTAGGTGTTGTACTTAACTGCTGTACTCATTGCGCACTTTGAATGGATGACTCAGAACTTCCACTGAGGTGAACGGCCTCCATCCTGTTACCCGTAGTCAAACAGAAACATAGAGAGTGACACCAAATGCACCTTTTAGTTGTATGCGTTGTTGAATTTCCCATTCTGTTTCTGTTAAAAAGGCTAGAACCAAAGAAATCACCTAAGCTCAGTGTACAAACAAAACCCAAGTCTATCTGCAACACAACGGGTGACAGTCTCTGCTGCATTTAATGGACTGTCTCCAGAGTTCATCCCCCATCTCCATTCTGGCTCCACTACAGTGACAAGGTTCCATCGGAGTGGATCGGGTCCAGCAAGGATTCTCCTCTCATACTTCCTCTTTTTCATCTGGCCGGAGCGGTTTCCTGCCCCCTGGATGCCGCGAGGCCATAGGGGCGGATGTGTCCTGAGCAGGGCTTTCCATTAGTACAAAGAGGTGCTGAAGAGAGAAGCCTTCATCCTTCCTTCCTTTAAAGAACTCTAAAACATGACATCATAGACAGAAACCTTAAAGGGGAGGGTAGGAGGAGGAGGAAAGGTTGAGAGCCATAGAAAGAACTTATCTTCCCTTTTCAAAGCATGGCAGCTCAATCCGAAACCAGTCTTCCAGGAGGATTTGATCAGACTCAGCTTTCTGTTTCCTAAAGGCTACAAAAATATCCTTCTTATTTCAGAAACTTACATAATTTGTTCTCCCTCTTCCCTTTTGCATGGAATCTAATAAAGCGATGAAACTAATAAAGTGAATTAGGTCTTGAGCCGGGCACCAGCGCACAAGAGCCCTTTATGTCTTTCCTCGCAATATGGAGCTCACAGAGTTGTGTAGAGCAACACAGGGGAATGGCTCTGGTTTGGTGTGCAACGTCTGCAAGCAATCCGTAGACCTAAATGTATAGCTTTGATGTCAGGTACTTCTTGGGGTCTGCTTTCACATGCAGTCCAATTTTATCTGAAGATGGATGTAGAATGGGTTGCTGAAGCTTCGGCTGTAGAAAAAGGATAAGACAAAAGGCAAATGTAGGAAGCTTGACGATGTCAGACCACATGCTGTGCAATGCCTGCAGTGGCCTAAAGGAGAAAAGTTGAGAGAGAGCAAGGAAAAAAAACTGCTGTTTCATTTTTCTGTGTAGCCAGCTGTACTGTACTTCAGCGGCTCTGTGCACTCTATACACTCTGCTGAACTGCCAGATAGTAATCAATTATAACCCTTGTCACTTGGGGCCATGGGTATAGCAGCTGGCCACAGGAAGCACAAGTTCCATAGCCTCTCAGCCAATCAACTGCCTCCAGCTGTCCCCACACTTAACCACCATTCAGAGTGTGGCTGCTGCGTGCTACTGACGAGGTTCCCTCACCGGACTTTCTTTTCCAGTTCTTCCTTCCTAATTCTCAACAGCGCAGACACATCCGCCTCAGGCTCTGACCACCACCCTCCCCCTAAAGCGTCTCTCTCTCTCTCACTCTTTCTCTTTATTTCTCAGTCCCTGCCTTTTTGACATACTCTCCCTCCTCTCTTTCCTTTGTCTTATTTGAGTCTCATTCTCATTCTTTTTTTATCACGTCCATGAACTTTCTTCTTTCTTTTGCCAGCTCTTCTTTTCTTCCCTCATGCTCTTGGAGTTTTTTCACAGGTGTTTTTCTGTGTGTGGAGGGGAGGGGGATTTGCATGTTCTCTGGATATCCAGCCTGTGGAGAGCAAGCCAGCCGGCAGATCAAAGCCCGGCCCTGTAAAATGATCTGAAAGAGTCCCCCATTAGCATCCATCAGGGTACCCTGAAAGCTCCCTGCTCGGCTGAGGGGGTCTGAGGGCCCCCCAAAGTGAAAGCCAGTCTGCGGAGGGAAAGAATTGGGGGGGGGTGGGGGGCAACCCGGCTGAAGACATACAGGAAATATTTTAGGAAGGGAGAAAAATTCCCACAACACACTGAGGTCATTTTTTCTTCTTCAACACTCTCTCACTTTCTCTCTCTCCTCGTCTTAGATTTCCTTATAGTGTCGAGACTGTAAGCAGAGGATATCTCCATCTGTGCACCATCTCAAGTGTTGTATCCTCTTTACTCCTCTTTCCTCTGTCGGAGGGTCAAGGTTAGTTCCGACATCAGTGGGGAGGGAGCGTTTCAGCCTGGTGCATCGTGTGGTGTTAACGTGCACCTCCATTTGTCAATTTGAGCACCAAACTGGCCTACTTCTAAACTGGTTTTGGAAGCACGTTCTGAGTTTTGTGCCTTTCAAAGGCCTGAACCTGACTACAAATCTGCCATCTGGTTTTACATCAAATGTAAAGTCTCCCACTGCTTTAACAAACGCTTGTGCTAGCTCCTTCCACACTAGGGTTTCGCAAAACCTTTGGTGCCCCCATATGGAAGAGAACAAGGGGGCCCTGCTGTAGCACAGTTATGTAACCCTGTGGCCCTCCCATGCTACTTACCCGCACACATGCTCAGACACACTCTGCTTGCTTGTCCCTTTGTGCTGACTGCTCAGGCGCGCATGTGTTGTAGATTTGACTGATGGCTGTACAGTATGTCTGCATGCAACTTGAACTTCCCATCGATTGTGACTTTGTGAGGTTGTACTGTAAATGTTTGCATGATAATTTGCATTCAGATCTGTTAACTTTAATGTGTGCATACACATGCTAATGTGTGTGTGTGTGTGTGTGTGACTGCATGACACTGTCCCAATAATGGATGTCCCGTTTGGCATACCGAACAGTCGGCTGTCTGACTGAGGATGAGTCTCTCAGCCACTGAGGAAAGGGGATGTGATCTCACCCGTTAAAAATGCAACCTATGTCGTTTGCTGCCCATGACTTAATCCAGGCTTCTTCTTTGTGCTAAGCAGCCTCCTCCACAACCCACCTCCCCTTCTCCCCTTCCTTCTGTCCCCAGTTCCTGCTGGATAGGAGAAATGAGGCCGGAATGGGTCAAGGTCTTTTCTACTGTACTTTAAAAGACTTTGGCAGATGCAGAGCTCTCCTACTGCCTAATCTTCACATTATTCATTAATGCTATTGTGTGGGTAAATATATCACATCAAACACCAAAACTGGTTTGCCAAAACCTGGACACACAGTCTCAGAAAAGGGAGCCTTACTGGCCATTTTTATTGTTCTAACGCCACTGCTCAACAACTGTCCTGGCAGCTGTTGGGACGCGCCAGATGATGGTGGCACATCATAACTCAGGCTACTGTGAGAAATGCTGGCAATGCAGCGGCTGCAGCCCACACTTCCTGTCCGAGGGCAAAGGGCCTCTGTGTTAGCATGATGTAGCAGCAGGGCTCACAGATGTCGCTTCAAACTCTGGCCCTGAGCTTTCACTTTCATTCAGCAACATCTGTTGTCACAAGTGTTAGAACATCATAGCAGCTATAAATAGTGTTGGACAGTACTTGCAGAGCGTTTTTGTACAGCCAGCATCAAGTACACAATGCTAATTGTTTCTAAATGATGCTTAACCTCTTTTAGGTGGTTGCTTGAATTTCCAAAGCATAAATGTGGTATTCAGCATGCTTGTTCAATTAGAAGATTCACAAGAGGTGTGACATATGGCTTTGGAATGAATGTGCATGCCAAGCTTATTGCTAATAATTTCTCAAGTATGGATAGATCTGATTCTAAACACCTCGGGGGACTGATTTACATCAGTGCTTAAGGACAAACTGGAACTTTGCACAAGCATACCAGAGTTCCTTATCAAGAGAATGTAACCCACTTTAATTGTGTGATGTGTGTCATAATCATAATCATATCTTTTATTATTTTACAGCAACCATGGTTGACGTGCGACATGATAAGGACAAGGAAGGTTTTTTTTTTTTTTTGCTGCATTGATTGTAACTTTGCATCATATATAAATGCACCTTTAGTGCCACAGATGTGAATTTGTTGTGCATGCTATATGTATAAATCCTCTTGGAATGTGATACATGAGACTTGCTTCCTTCCCACCATGTTATCTGCTGTTTTGAAAGTGACGTGACATACAGCCAAGTATGGTGACCCATACTCAGAGTTCGTGCTCTGCATTTAACCCATGCAAAGTGCACACACACAGCAGTGAACACACACACACACCGTGAACACACACTGGGAGCAGTGGGCAGCCATTTATGCTGCGGCGCCCAGGGAGCAGTTGGGGGTTTGGTGCCTTGCTCAAGGGCACCTCAGTCGTGGTATTGCCAGCCCGAGACTCAAACCCACAACCTTAGGGTTAGGAGTCAAACTCTGTAACCAGAAGGCCACGACTTCCCACCCTTTGTCTGAGGAACATCCAGCCCCCCTCATACGGCACAAAACATACATACTCCTCAAGTCTTATGTGCTGAAAGGGGGCCAAGCACCACCCCTGATAAACGTGTGCAGGCAGCCAAGGTAGCTTAAACCCTCATAGCCAACACAAGGCTCAGGAAAGCATTCCCAGCACCTCCATTCCATTGCACAGCGAATGTCATTACCTTGCTCCCAGCCTGGCTCTCTCCTTCTCCTCATAGCATCCAATTGATTTATCCCTGATTGTTTGAAGCTTGCAGAGTGCAGCTGGATTTGGTCCATATGAGGACGGCGCTGAGGGGTCATCTATAACAATCATTTTCAGTGGCTCATTATTCTCAGGCCAAACAACCCAAAGACCCAATTTTCTCGTTGGCTGTCCATAAAACTGACAGATGGCAGAATTTTTTTGGGGGAAAAAAATAGTTGTTGTTCTTATAATCATTAATCCTTTAAATGTCAAATACAGAGCTCCCCCACTCTGAAAGTTTTTTTTTTTTTTTTTTTTAAAGGTGAGGAATTTTAGGGGGCGGGGTGGGAAAAGTATGTGAAATAGCTTGAGGGTGTGCTCCACCAAAGTTAAAGTTTTGACATGATCTGCTTCAGGATGTAGATTTGGTGCAAATGTTTTCTCAGATTGTTTGTCTTGCTTTATGGTTGTTGTTAGGCACTTTAAATGGTGGAATTCCCCACACAGCGTCCTTTTTCGTGCAGTTTGGATGTTGAGAGGACATGCGACTGATCGCCTGGCCTCTGGGAGTCTCTTGATTTCTGGGGGAAATGCCTCTGTGATAAATGCAAGGCCTGGAACAACAGCTGAAGTAGGACTTGGCCAGATCCCCCAACTGTTTGAGACACAAGAGCAGTTTCCTCATAGCTTGGCTCAGGCTCATGAATGACCTCTTAGATTTTTTCCAATAATAACCAAACTCCTCTACTCAGCATTTAAAACACCTTCCTGTTTTTTTTTTTTTTTTTTACCTCTTGTCCTTTCTTTTCTTCGAAATTTCCACCCCTGTCATTCTGGCAACACTAGTGCAAGTTCAGAGCTGAAACCTAATCTATATCGCAACAGACTGCAGGGCCCGGGACAGAGTCTGAGAGCAGTGAGTGGGTGGGCTGGGCTGGGGGGGGGGGGCTATCAAGGGGGGCTAACAAGCCTTTTCTTCTTTCCTAAAAGAAAGATGAACACTTCTGTCTTAGAATTTCCCATTGGTGGAATACTTTTAAATTATATATTCAGTATCATCAGGCATATTTTTAAAAAAAAATCAATAGCACATAATATGTTTGTCATTGTGATATTTACAGTCTCTTTTTTCTTTTAGGCTCTTGTCATCATCTGTCTGTGGTTCTTCCTCATTAATAACATCATGCTTTTCAATTAATCAGATCCTGGTTATAGTTCACGCACAGGCCTGCAAGGAAGATGACAATCTGTTAATTTGCTCGGAGTGACATTTTTACTCTGCCATCTTTCATTGCGGTCACTGACCTACTGTAAATATGTAGTTAATCTCTCCCCCGTGTGTTTGAAATGTCATGGCTGATGAGAGAACATGTATTTGCTTGTAATGGATTTCCTATGGAATGCACACTTTCAGTCATACCCATGTTTCATGTTATAATAAGCAGTCATTATGGAGTATTTATTTTCCTACAGGGTGTGGAAGCCAAACCTGTTGGTACACTACTGATTCACGCTCCCCTGGCCCACCATGACTGGCATCACGGTTTGAACTAGTCACTCACGTTCTTGACGTGGGAAGAGAGAGAGTTCAATGACATCATGGATTAAAGGAATGCTTCACCCAAAAATGAAAATTCTGTCATCTTTTACTCAGCCTCATGTCAAAGATACTTTGAATAGTCGTTTATGTCCATACAATGAAAGTCTGAATGTTTGAGTTCTTAGATGGATAGTTTACCCAAAGATGAAAATTCTTTCATCATTTGTTCATCCTTATGTCACTCCATAGCAGTATGACTTTTTTCTGCGAAACACTAAAGAAGGCTGTTAAAATGTTTTGCATTTTGCAAAATATATTTTGTGTTTCACAGAGGAAAGTCGTGCAGCAAGTTTGGATCAGGATGAGTGAATGACAGAATTTTAATTTTTGCTTGAACTATCCCTATAAGTACATATAGATTCAGTAAGGCACACTATGAAGTTCATCACTAAAGGAATTACATTTTTGTGTGCATTTTTGTCTGTGTGTTTCAGTGATGTAACTATCCCTGTCTCAATTTCACTAATTGGATACATGCAACAACATTACCTAGATGATAGTTTTGATAGAGCATGTAACATGAGTTTAAAGAACCGTGTTATTTTCTAGAACTAACTATTTCCCCCCCTCTGACCTCATTTATGGACCCCAGACTCAATCCTACTATTGTGCAGATAAAGGCTTGACTAAGGGCGACTGATTCAGGCTCTGGTGGCATGACAGTAATGCATTCTCATGCTCCCAGGCCCTAGGAATTTAGAGGTAGCTTTACTGCCGTCACCGCACTGCTTTTTTCTATGGCTCATCTGTTCATAACAGCTTCTATTCACTGTCAGCAAACTTCCTGAACCACTCAAGCTAAGCAGCATGGAAGGACCCATCACTTTAAAGGTCTTTTGGTCTCTGCTAGCCATCTTTTATGGCTGAGCACTGTGGTCCAGATTGATCCCTCCCCAGTTCATTAGAAGCTTGTTGTCCATTCTCTCTTTCTGGCATTCTCATGGAGAACTCTGGGGAAGTCAGGGGGGTTGACCCTTGACATGCTGGGAAGCTCCAGAGAGTGGAAGTTGAGCCTAGAGAAATTAGCGGGGGGAGCAAGGCATTTTCATCCCACATCCCCAGCAGAGTTTCACTTCCCTTATTGAATGGCTTCTTAGCATTCACACCCCCAGAATGAAGTGGACAGTTCTAAATTCTGAATCAGCATGGAGGTAGGGTAATGGAGATTACCTTCCTGGAGAGACAGACAGAGATATGAAGGGGGTGGGGGGAAAGGAAGAAAAAGAGAGAATGAGAGAAACGAAGGGGGAAGATGTAAGAAACAGGGTCTTTGGACCCCTGAAGACCTTGTTGGGGAGAAGATTCCAGGTCTGGTTCCAGCCACGGCTGGTGCTTACACTTCCCCTGCCTCGCTAAAAATAGTGCTCTCCTCTCCGGAATGATTCAGGAAAAAGGCTGCATCCCTTTTTATAGCCTTTGCATGACACAGCATGTCAGTGTTGTTTTCTTTCCTCTTCCCCCCTTGTCCCCTGTTTTTTTCACACAAAGCATCCCTCTGTCTTCAGTGAAACACATGTATTAGATTGGAAGTGCAGAAAGAAAGGGTCACACTCCTGTCAGTAATTGCAATGCGATTATGAATGAGCTAACGTGATTAAGACAGAGGAGTGATTGAAAGGTGAGTGCCGGCCTGTGATGTGGACTGGCTCCTCAACTATGTGGAGGAATTCCAGAGGTAATGGATCATGAATGGCTTTCTCTACCCTAAATGTGGACAGGAGGAGGGCAGAAAGTTAAGAATGAGTCCTGTCCTTGCATGTGAAGAGAAATGGAAAACTAAAAACAGGGATCAAGATGCTTTCCTAGACTACAAAGCAATTGTTATCATTTGTGGTTGCAGAATTAAATTCAACATTCAGGATTTTTGCATGCTAATGTCTGACTTTATAAACCAACAGGAATGATTCTAATGATAGGAATGATTCTATCAAAATATATAAAATATGAATGAGAAGGTGATTCTTTTGTTGCATGACCATTCACTGACACATCCTTGTAAATGTTCTCCAAATGGTTCATAAAAACATGAAGTAAAAAAAACAAAAACATTTTATTTATATACTATGATTATGAGTATTTATAATATAAGCTCTGTAAAGTAACCTTATGGTTTTGTTGCACCAAGATGAATTAAATGAAAGTTGCTGTATTATTAGTGTTGGGGAGTAACTAGTTACATGTAACAGTGTTACGTAATTTAATTACAAAATAAATGTAACTCTAATCCATTACAGTTACTGGAAAAAAAAAAGTGTATTACATCTGAATATTTTCTCTCACACACACACACACACACACACACACACACACACACACACACACACACACACACACACACACACACACACACACACAGATTTAATTGATTTCTTTCCCAAAATGCATTGATTGCTCTAAAATATGAGACACCAATGTTTCTGGAGTTAAGGACACAGAATAGGACACATACATATTCAATAACTCTTTTATTGCCTGTTTGGGTTTATGTATTCTTTTTTTAAGAATAACTGTTTTTTTCCAAGGCATTGCTAGATGCCAGTGTTTCCTGTAATTAACATAGCTATTACACTATTTCTTGTTATGATTTTAAATCTGTATTTAACCTCAGAATGACTGCAAAGTAAAGGTGCTGAAGTCTGATTTTGTGGTGGCTGTGCTTTAAAATTAAATTATTATAATATTAATTAAAGTGATGACAGATTTTGATCTTGAGTACTACTGTAATATTAACCCTGCCTGGTTTAAATGTTTGAAAAAGTTGAAAACATTTGTTGGAAATTTAAAAATTTCCAACAAAAAAAACAAATTAATCAAATGGAATCAGTTACATTACTTTAATAAAGTAATTGAAATAGTTAACACTACTTATTACATTTTAAATATGATAACTTGTAATCTGTAACCTATTTCATGCATTTCCAGAGTAACACTGTATATAATTGGTTGCTGATGGACATTTCCACTGTATCAGATGGTGGATCACTGTCTGCACACCTATTGGTAGTTGACGCATCATGTTGCTTCTAATTTGCATACAGTAAACTCTGTTCAACTCTGTTGTTGCACTGTCCCCTTAAATCAGCAACTGTTAAGGTTAATGATAAAGTTATAAAATAAAAGTGCTTCTTTGTTGTATTACCATGCATGCAGTAGTAATGCATGATTGTTAAAGTTCTGTATATCCCAAGCATATTTAGTCTAGTAAATGAAATGAAAACTCATTATGTGTATAATATAATGATACCATCAATGCAGGTAGTGATGAATGGACACACAAATGTTTTTGTAACAAATCTGGGTTTTATTGAATTTCCCCCTAGCAAAACCATTAGAATTTCCTCAAATAAATTATGAAACTGTGAATGTACTTTCTTTATGGAAATCAAGTAAATATTTGGCACTATTGTTAATTTTATAAAATAATATTTTTATAATAAACAATAATTTTTCTAATTACATTTTCTTTTCTTTGTTGTTTTTGTTGTAAATGTTATGTAATTTGTACTGTAAAGCCTGATGGTTGAGGTGAAAATTATTGTGAAATGTTTCAGTTTATGAAGAGTCAGTTTCGTGAAGTTAAAGCAGGTGTGAGCATCCCATGCAGAACACACTCTACATCTGCATCTGCTTTCGGCAACACATAGGGAATGTTTTCAGGAAACGGAAAAGGGAAATTCAGAACCGAATCCCTTTGAATAGAGGTATCATGTGATACATATCTGAAATGACTTGGAATCACTCCAAACACAACAAACAGTTAAAAGCCAGAATAGAACCACTCCGATCTGATAAACTGACTTTCAGGCAGTTGTGTGGTTATGTTTCTGTGTTGCGCGTTGTACTTATTTAAAACACAAGATTCTCAGCAGTCGACATTATGGGAGAATATGTTAGAATATATTTGTTGCTTGCAAATACAGTCATGCATTTTTGTCAAGCAGCTCAGCAAGATGTTGAGGTTATGATAGCGCTGATAATTTTTCACACTTGGCAAACAGGTGCATTCAGCTAGAGAAACTGTCTTTCTCTAAATGACTTGAAAACCCAGTTTGCCCCGCTCTCAGTTTGTTTTATCGTTTTCATTTTCTGCTCAGTGCAGGGCGATCCATCACACCACGTTTCTTAAATGTAGCTAATGGCCACTATGGTCGGATACAACGATTATAGATTTTGTTGGTGTGATTATAGTCTGAGGAATAATCATGGTTTCACGATTATCATGCATTTATTCATTTCATTACTAATGTATAAAATCACATGAACATTCTTTAGATTTTAAAGTGTTATATATTGCCGCCTTTTGAAACATCTCTCCAATTGGAATTAAAAAAGGTGTAAACATTCATGTCAGTGTTTCCCTTTTGAAAATAACAAATATCACAAAAGTATTTATTGTTTTTAGTTTGTACATTCTTTTTACATTTGAATTTGACCAGAGGTAGAGAAATTGGAAACATGGTGAAAAAGATCTTGCTGGTTTTTGACTTATAAATAATATTATAACAGGGATAATAAATAATAATGCTAATGAAGTATTATTATTAATATAAAACTAATAGGCGATTAACTTTAACTTAACTAACTTTTATTTATTCCCCAGGGGAAACCGTTACTAATAAGGAGAATTAACTGAACTATCATTGTAATCAACTGTCATCCATACATATTCATTTAAATAATTTGTTTAGTAATTCATCTGATTTTACATGTGGCCTGATAAAAGCATGTCTCTTGATTTGGTTCTCTCTCTCTCTCTCTCAGGCACGTCCAGCTTGAGCACCTGCCCCTTTTCCCCTTGATGCCCAATATGCCCTTTTGTCAAGGCAATTTTTTAGTAATTAAACACCCTTTTGTGAAGGCCTGACCAGTCTAACTATTAGTAAAATTAATAAATAATTTACCCTTAAAAAATATGATTGACATGATGACCTTTCATCTGATGATCTCATCCGGGACGATCCCTCATGTTCATACAGCTTTAGTAATTTAGCGCCCTAATATCTTCAGTAGCGTCCGCGGCTGCCGCTAAGTGGACTTATCAGCTGAGCGGTGTGCTTACTTATTAAATTATTATTATTTTATAAGAACAACGTGCGGAAGTAATATTAACATCACCAAGTGTATACAATGGAAGTAATATTAGCTGCACCAATGACAAATAAAATATTTTTTAAAAATTACCCCAACGAAAACATTATCACAATTTTAAAAACAATACTGTGAACACCGTTTCCCAATTTAGGAAATACATTTTATAGTTTCTATACTAAATAATATGTCAATCAGTACTGCATTATTCATGTAGTTTATTTTTTTTTTTACCTGGAGATAACTTGAAAACACACATAAACCACATATTTTTGCAATCGTCTGTTGTCTTCACGTTTCATCAGTAAAAATGTTTCTGCTTTTTATTCCGCTCAGCTACAGTGATCACTGGATGCTTTTGTCCATATTAGGGATTTCCTGCACGTCATAAGTTATTACTTCTATGATTCCTTTCTGGACTTCCTGTGCGAGAGCGCCCTCTGGCTTTGAGTATAAATGAAACATGTACTGCATGAGAGAGTTCAGTGCTCCTGATGTTCACATCCCCTCATTTTAATTTAAAGTGCGGGGGACGAATTTGCATTTTATCAAAATTAAATATTTATTAAATAAATAAAAAAAATGCAGCTAACAAAGTTCTACACAAAGATGCCTGTTCTCTTTCTTGCTGTTTGATTGGGTAGAAGTTTAAAGGGCGTCAAAGGATCGTTGTGGCCTAATGTTAGAGAGTCGGACTTGTAACCCGAAGGTTGTGGGTTCGAGTCTCAGGTACGGCAGGAATTGTCAGTGGGGGGAGTGAATAACCAGTGCTCTCTTCCACCCTCAATACCACGACTGAGCTGAGACCATTGAGCAAGGCACCAAACCCCCAATTGCTCCCTGGGTGCCGCAGCAATATGGTTGCCCACTGCTCCGAGTGTGTGTTCACGTGAATGGGTTAAACTCAGATCACAAAAAACGCATATCACAAACCACACATTACCACTCAACATAACTTGCAACTTCAAATCACTTATGTTATCTGACTAAAAACTATTCATGCTTTGAACTATTATTATTACAGTATTTATTAAATTTTTTTAGCGTGCATTAAAATCATGATCTCAACACTGGTAAAACAGTTTTATACTGATTTCCCCATCCTCCGAATGATACTTATCAATCTTGTTTTTCTTATCATTATCATTCAAAAAAATGTATAAATTCATAAAAAAAAATAGAATTCTATTTTAAATAAAAAAATATATATTTTTCTACAACAAAAAAACAGTAAACAAAAACAAAACAAACACAATTAAAAATAATAAAAAAAAAAAAATAATAAAAATTAATTCAGTTTCTAATTCCAGAGTAATTAAAAGGTGCAAAGAAAAAAATTATTTAACTTTTACATTTAAAATGGTCATTTCTGTTTTTTTTTTGTTTTTTTTCAAAACTGTGTCATGGCATTTGCTGATGTATCAATACAGAAGCATCCGTTTCTTTTAAAAGCCTTGTTCCATGTGCCCCTTTTATAGCTTAAGAGCCTGCCCCTCCAAAGTTCTCTGCACGGCCTGCTCTCTCTCTCGACAGATCGATCGAATAATTAATAGTACCTAAATGTTGTAATTAAATCATTAAAATCATTTAACGCACAGCTAGCACAGTTAGTATCTACATATGTATTCACTCTTTTAGTAGCAATTTTTTCCTGCAATATATAAATAACGCCCTCATTCTTGGTGTACCCAAAATGCTCCCATATTATTGACTTCGGGCATTTCTTTGGTGGAAATAAAGCTTCGCTGTTTGGTCCCTCTGTCATAGTTAACCTAGTTTGTGTAGCAGCTGACATGTCTCTGATAAACATGGAACTTTAAGCTCATGCACCGCTGGTGTAAATTTGTTTTCATTTTGCGCAAGTTGCAACAGTTCCGTTCCGTGCAACAAAACAGTTGGTGTAGCAGAGCCTTCACCATTATGTGGCGTTTTAAAGCGCAGTTAATTGCTGCATCCCTAATACTGTCACTTTTAAATGTTTCTATGCAGGCTGTTGACTCATGAATGTTTGACTGCCATGGTCTGATAAAATAGATTTAATTTTATCAATGCATTACTCAGATAAGTGAATAGGCCGCAGCAAATGTGACTCAGAGCTTTGATATGTTGTCTCAAGTTGCATGGCAACTTAAGGAAACATACCCTGTCTTTATTTAACCAATAATCAATTTAATATAATTTTTGCTCTCAATGAAGTTTCTTTGATGTACACTTCCTTGTTAGCACTTTTACTCAAAGAATGTCAAGAATTGTCATAAATGCTTTTATTATTATTATTATTATTATTTTCCGGGTTTCTTTTACACTTAGCCAGTGCACAATCATCTGTTATTAAGTCCATTTTAAATAAAATGTATAAATCTTGTAGGTTAACAAGGTGTGAACAACCAGTATCAAGCCTAAGTTTACAGAGTGCAGAATTGAAAGCAGGAGATTCAGGCTACGTTCATACTGCAGGTAAATGTGGCCCAAATCAGATTTTTTTTTTTTGCTCACATGTGACTCAGATCTGTTTTTGTCATGACAGTGTGAACAGCACAAACTCCATAGAATCTAATCTTTTCAATTCCAATTTGTGCCACGTCCATATGTGGTACCAAATCCAATACAGGTCAGATGTTTTGAAATGCGACCACAGTGTGAACAGTCATGTCGGAATTCATGTGACTTTTACGTCAATCTAGATCGAAAATCGGAATTGAGCTTTAAGGCTCACAGTGTGAACGTATCCTCAGACTCACCCAACTAAAAGAATGCAACGTCCAACATCCCTGAAAATTTCCCCCCAGTATTAAGTTCACATAATAGCATCACAGCCAAAACAACCTCCACCCTTCTTAAATAAACCCAAACAGAATCATGGGTCTGTCCTGTAGGGAAGTGCAGCTGGATCACTATTGATGTCCCATGTTGATCAATTCTCTTCATGGCTTCTGTATTGGGGAATCTGGTCTAGAATATGGTTTTACAGCACTCGAAAACCTGTTTACAGTCATCTTTGCATTTATTTCAGTATTTCATTCTTTTATTTTACTATGTCGAGCTCTGTACTGCCCTTTATCTCTCTCAGCTGTTCTACTGTGGTGTGTTATGGGTTCATCGGGCTGGTATGCAGCAGGAATCTTTGGATCAAGGTAATTTCACTCTGTTTGAGATTTTCCCAGGATGTTAAGCTTCCCTTTACCTTTTGTGTGCCTCAGCGAGTGAGATAGCAAGCGACACATGTTGCAAACACACACGGTGGCTGCCGGGGTTTGACGCCAGCAGCAGGGCAGGAGGAACTTGAAAGATACGGATCGTAAATTACACCCGACACTAGAATTTCCCAAAAGGATCATATTATTGCAGCCTGACTCAAGCGTGAGGCTATACTGTAAATTCATGTGTGGTTCATTCAATCATGATGGAGGGCTGTTTGATTTGTAATGCTCCTTCCTGGAGGGCTAGAGGCCTGAATTGGGGACCTGTCGTTGAACCTATAAGATCCTTTAGTGGTATTAAAGCAGTAGTTCACCCAAAAAAGAAAATTAATTTAATCACTAATCAAACAACACAAAATCTATACCCTTTCCCCCCCCACAAAAAAAATCTTCATCATTATTATACAAAATACTTTGTGCATTATATCACAGTCATACAGAAGCTTTTGACATCGATCTTTATATGTAACAATCAATTTGATATCGCTACCGCTCTTATTAATGCCCTTAAAATGTAAAAAATTTGAATAAAGCGAATAATAGCATATATTTCATTCTGCTTCTTACACGAAACTATCATACAACTCCAGAACACTTGGTATATACCGCATGAGTGGCATCGACCACTTTTATGATGCTTTTGTCATTTTCGAACTTAAAATGTTCGGTCCCCAATTCAATGCCATTGAATGGAAAAGATCTAACAGCATAGTCTTCAGAAAATTTTCAGATTTGGAAGGACATTAGAATGATGACAGAACTGTAATTTTTGGAAGAATGAATGTTTAACGTTTTTAAGGCATGCTAACTTTATAAAGAATTAATTTATTGTTAACTTATTATATCCCTCTCATTTAGTAGATATGACTTCAGAAGTGTTTTTAGGCTATGTATGATTAGCACTATTACTGAACCCTAAATGAGGTGACACCTGAAGTATGCTGAACGTGAGAATTTGCAGATGATCTCTCTCACATCGATGGTTTAACCCCACCAGATTTTGCTATAGGGACCCACAGGTACTTATCCAAGAACACAACTAGGTGACTATTGGGCAACCAAGGTGCAAACCCACCTCAAGATGCCATACCTTGTGTGTACAGTGCAGGTGTGAGTGTGGGATTGCAGGAGAACATGACAGGAACCTTCATGATTAAAACAAAACTGCAAAGCTTGCATTTGGATTACTGCAGTAAGAAGTCTCGAGCGATAGTTTGCTGCAGGTGGTTTTCAGCTGATAGAAAAAGCAACAAGATTCTGTGTAAAACACAAACATTAATATAGTTTCAAGTTGGTTTCAAGATAAAGGAGAGAAAAAGCAGTGTTTCTGCTCAAAGCATGTTTGATCTCGACTGCTACATTGTTGACAAAGCTGAAGTATGCTTTGCTCCCAGGTGGAACTTCTCAGGATGTTTTCCCAGTAATGGAAGAGTCAGTCATGTAAAGTCGGGATGGCATTTTTTGTGCTGACGAATTCTTGAGGGACATAACCTGCCCCCGAAATGTCCTTGCATTCTCCAACAAGGCTTTTGTTTCTCTGTGTGGGTTCTTTCCTTGAAGGGAGAGGGAAAAAATGGGCACTGGAATGGTAAAGTATCAGCCAGCAGCTGTTGCGTGAGTGACAAACTCAAGGGCTTGTGATATGAGAGGAAGACAGCAGTTAACTGCAGTCCAACATAAAATGTGCTGGTGTGTTACAAAGAAAAGACCGTACCTGCAAGAGGTATCTTGGACACGACAATATTTTCATGCACTTATGAGGAAAATGGTCTTTGTGCAAGTTAAGCCCCCATTTTGATGGTTGACGGTTAATGTTTATATGAGGGCATGGGGGTCGGGAGTATGAATGCTGTAATGTTGGTCTTGTGCTGGCAGGGGGCTTTTGACAGGGATCTACAGCACATTGTCAATTTAGACTAGACAGACTATGTCTGAAGAAAATGTCTGTCCTCACATTGTCCAGGTTGGCTTTAGATGTCTGAAATGATGATGGGTAAAATTAACATAGATTCATCCAGTAATTTTTGTAAGTAAAGCAAAGAAAGTCTTTCTTTTTTTCTAATAGGAGATATGCCTGAAGCTATTTTGTGACTGCTGCTCTATAAAGTTATTTCCTAAAGGTCTGATGCACCTGTTGTGGGTTTGTGCTAAATAAGATAAAATTGAGAAGCAGTGTTACAACGTCCCCACCAGTATGTCAACAATGCTCAATTCCTCTGCATCTCCCAAACTGCTGTTATCTTTTGGACACTTCTTACCTTTATTTGACTAAACAAAAATTTCCAATCAACAGTAAGACTTTGTTCATCTCATTTGTCTTTTTTTTAAATAAATGTTATAATGTTATGAGATAAATGTTTATTTTAAAGAATTTGTGAGGCTGTCGCATCCCAATGAATGTGTGGCAGCATAAAACATTTTACACATCAAGTCATTTAAGACTAGCAAATTAATAATAAAAAGTCATATAGAGGAACTAATTGAGAATCATTATAAATTGTTTTTAATATTTACACATATCTCTTTATGCATTTTCTCCACAAACTTTTAAAACTCTAAAATAAATAATAGCTTTTTTATTTAGATAGATAGATTGATAGACAGATAGATGTGTGTGTGTGTGTGTGTGTGTGTGTGTGTGTGTGTGTGTGTGTGTGTGTGTGTGTGTGTGTGTGTGTAATTATTTTTTTTGTACAAAGATTTTCACTCTTTTGTTTTTGTCAACAGCAGTTTCAACCAGTAGTTGCCATTTACAATAATTGTAAACTATGTCAATTAATGAAGCATATCAAATATTTTTGTGATGGATGGCTAAGTGCTCTTGTTTTCATTCAATAAGGACATCTGCAGTTGCTCAACCACAACATTGTAACTGTGAGAAATCTGTTATTTTGTTATTGTCTTTCTATACCTTTTGACTAGGAATTTAACTTTCATTTTTTGTTGTTATGGTAAAGACATTTGCTGCTTGATGATTTTTGTTTAAAAAGCTTGTATTTTATAAATATACAAGCCGATCAAGTCGTCACCTGTTTATTCAAAAATACATGATTCTCCAGAAAATAAATTTTCTTTGTTCAGAGATAATATTTGTAGTAATTTAATAACATACAAAATTGTGACTGATGATGATGAACCTTATAAAAATGTTTTTTTTCTCTCTCTCTTAAGTTGCTCAATTATGCAGAATTAAACAATAATGTAAATAATGACATTTTTAAATTGTAAGTAAATAAAAATACTGAAATGAAATAAAACTAAATTAACTGAAGGTGGAGAATATTTTTGTAAATAATGTAGCACAATACGAAAGTGTAAAATTATTTTTGTAACATTAGCTAGCACAAAGATTGTCTTAATAATTTATGTTTGATAATAATTAAATTTTTTTAAACATGTTTAGACTGATCTTCCTTTTGAAATATATATATATATTTGAATATTTTAATAATTTAGATCTGTGCCTGTACAATATTTTCTTAAAAACAATTTCTTTGGTTTTGCAGACACTTTCTTCTAGAAAATAAATTTATAGTAATCAATAAAAATTTAGTATTAGTAATAATAATTATAATACATAATAATAATGTATGTTATTGTGGTAATACATAATACTGAATCTGAGCTTAAGTGTAGAGACCATTGTAAATGAGCAAATATTTGTCTCAAAATTAGTTTTCCTGTTATCTTATTAGGATGATTGTTTCAAATAACTGTGATACTATGTCCATGTGTATAAATTAATATTATGTTTTATTTATGATGAGAGATACATAAAATTATCATTTTACCTTGAATTTATGAGGACTGTAACTCTTATTGTTTTCCTTTGTTTTGCTGTGATAAAGACCACACAGAAAGACTTAATTTATGGAAATCTAAACCTTAAGTTCTTTGAGTTTCCATGGAAGAAAACATATAGGGTAATGTGTCAAAAACTGAAATGTAAAATCAGCTGCGATATTTAGAGGGTCTGGCCAACTTTCTTTGGGTGTGTCTTCACGGATATCGCGTTAATTGCAGGCATCCGGGAAATAGCTCGAGCTGCTTAGCCCAGTAAGAGCTGCGCTTGCGTGACGTCATTATTCCGCGAAAAACCAGCATGGTCAGGTTAGAATATAGAGGCGTGAGCCACAGACAGGCATTTGAATCAGACCGTAGTTAACTTTTTTACTTTTATTTGAGAGGGGATATGTGATGTTCTGACGTGTCTTTTTTTCTCTCTTTGACCTAGCCTATATCATGTAAGCTACTTGTTTAAGATGGTTTGTTTACTGTGAAAGATATATCCCGACGAAGTTACAGAACTTAAAGACTTAAAGATGCACATATTAATGTTGACTACGTACAAAAAAAGAAAAAGAATATATATAAAAATGTTTGGCTTCTTGAATGTCTTAAAATGAGCTCAAAGGAAATTATAAGCAATGATTTATAGATGAGGGTCTGACTCACGTCACTGAATAAATGGGGAGTCAAAACATTGCTGACATAGAGTGATGTTTAAATTTTTTTTTTTTATAAATGTGTACTATTTTATGCTAATTTTATAAAAACAGAAAAATCTTATAAAAACATTAATGTAACGTTTGTTTAAACAGATACATTCTAATAATAAATAATTGGGCAATTTATTAGTTATTGTTTTATTTAAAAATAACATATGAATGATAACCACACACAAGAGTTTCAATGCGCCAGAAAAGGAAAGCTTTATATCGTTAAAATGAAAAAGGATGCATCATTGATGTTATTATGACTCGTAGTGCCCATTGTTTTGCCCATTAAGGCGGCATTTGGAAGTATGAAACTCACTCATGAAGCCCTGCATTGCCGTATTTTCACGTGTCGGCTGCGTGTGGGAAACACTGCAGTTTACATGCAGCGCATGTTTTAATAAGGAAATGAAATGACTACATGTTTCAGCATTTGAGTAATTGGAATTGCTTAATTATCTCTAAATTCCATGCTGTCGCTAAAAGAAATCATGTTTGCATGCTCTGTTAATTTAGATTCATAAGGGTTAAGTAGCTATATAATATATATATATAGCCTATATATATATATATAGATATATATATATATATATATATATATATATATATATATAGACTTATGAGCAGACTAACTTTGAAAATAGTGACTTTTATATTATTCAATTTTATTGCATTCCCCCCCCCCCCTTTTTGCCTAAATTTTAATCATTTTATCATCTCTATCATTTTTATATTATAAGATACGGATATTAAAATGTAGGCTGTTTGAGTTTCTCAAAGCATCACTCTGAGGGTCGCAGATATTGCTATCGGTCTGCTACATTTGTATAAATTTATTTATGACATCTGCGTGCAGCACACTTTGAGAAGTAGCAACGTTCATCAGGTGATCGGCAAAATAGATTAGGTTCTTGCTGGCACTTTAGAAGGTGAACTTGCACAGACAAAGTCTGCCCAGTAACAATCCGAAAGCCTCAGGCGCGCGCAGAAGAACTATTGGCTATTCAAATTGAAGAGGGGAGGAAACAGTCTACAGAGAGAAAAAAAAATGTTTTAAAGAGACATTTCCTATCACATTTAAAAGTGTTGAAACGAAGCAACTGTTGCAAAGTAGCTGCGGTCTGTTCAGTTCTTCAGAATCACTGTAACAGGCTGGAGAACCTCGAGATGCACCTTGATTAATAACTCACTTTAGTTTTAACTAACTCTCTAGAAGGTCTTTGAAGACACATTATTTTTAATTCTGATTTCCCTATTATACGAAATGTTAAACTGCTTTGTCTCATTTGCTACTTAAATGACTTTCTGAATGAGTTTGTGGGTTATGCATGTTGAAAGCCGTCACCTGCATGCAGATCACAAATTTGGAACGCCCACATCTCCTTCTGAGGCTTGGCTTTTTGATGCTAAATAGAGACGATATAATGCTTTATATAAACTGGGGAAGGTCGAGAATAACTATCATTCAGCTTCTATCTCTGACGAGAGAGCGTTGCTTCATGCTTTCGCTGCATTTCCTAGAAAGCTATCTCTTTGACCACAGGCGTTGCTGCTTCATGTAACTGCTGCTGCTCTGTTTCGACTTTGTGATGTCGAGGTGGCGTTTAACTGTACTTACAGCCAAAAAGAAAGGTTTTTGACCATTTGTTGGTTTAATTTAAACAATTAGTTAGCCTGGCACAACTACTGATCATCAAGAATATGCATATTATTTGATATGAAATACCACTTTTTTTAGAACACTTTGAGGTATCAAATAAGCTGTAAATTAAGTGTTGCGTTAGGTACAGTGTCTTTATGTTTATGTTTACCCAACGTCGTTAAAATAGACTAGATGCGCATTAATGGATGAGTTGACTAAGGATGAACAGTCTTGCACGATCCATAAATATATCAGCCAGTATTGTAATTCTTGTCTATCTTGGTCGGGCTATTGATAACCAGAGCAAAGAGGGGTGGAAACGGAGAGGAAGACCGTGCATGTTGCGTCTGGCTTGCGTCACACAGCCTTACATCTGCAGACCTCAAATGTTGCAGCGAGGAGCAGAGCAGAGAACGAGACTAGTGGGGAAAAGTTTGCAAAAGGAGCAGGACTAACCTGGACAGCCCTGTAGGCTGATTTTGTGTGCTTGAGAAGTCCTTTCTGCTCTTTTTGACATTTCGCAAACATTATATTTGACTGTTTGTAGGCATATTTGAGATCGAAAAGGACTGTAACAATCATGGAACTGCTTTGTCTCGAGATGGACACCATTATAAGAGCCCGTCCTGACCCGAATCTTCTATATGATGACAGGGTACTACAGAGCTTGTTGACCATCGAAGAGAGGTTTCTTCCCCAGTGTTCATATTTTAAATGCGTTCAGAAAGATATTCAGCCCTTTATGCGGAGGATGGTGGCAACTTGGATGTTGGAGGTTTGTACATATCCGATCATTTCCGTGCTTACACCGTGTCTTCAAAACGTCTAGCAAAGTGTTTTCTACTTTCGCTATACTGTCATGTAAGCATTGTAGAATGCAAGTAAAGGAGCTTCTTTAATATTTCCGAAATGGCACATCCGATATTGTCGGGCTATTTATTTTATTGCAGTCATAAGCGCTAATTTTGGACCAAGTTCACGATTAGATTTGCAGGGAATGGAGGATATCGACATATGTCAGTGATCATAAGCGCATATTTCTTAAAGCTTTCGGTTCCGTTAACACGGAGGACAGAATCGTGCTTAATGTTATTTATTTATTTTTTGGATAAATATTTCCATGCACACGTATGCACTTCAATGCTCGCCGCTGTGCTACATCTCACCATCGCCATGTTGGTTTTTCTTTCACAACAACTTTATCGCAACAAAATGATCATAACAACTCTTTAAATGTGCATGACTTAATAAATGAGCGTTTCAGGTATATATTCATGATTACATATATTGGGAATTACTTTTCTATATTTTTGTACAATTTTTTGAATATATGGTTGCGGAAGGGGCGAGGGCCCGCACTACTTCTTAACCCATGCTGATCGAAGTCTGTAGTCTTGGAATTAAGTTCGGTTTTTGTCAGAATCTTTCATATTTCTAATCTTTGAACGTTGAAAACGTTAGGGGAGGACCTTAGCTTTATTTTCATGTTTTAAATTGTCAGGTGAATCAAGCAGGAGAATTTATAAAAATTTTTGAAAAAAATAATTCGGTCCGATGGTGACGCACTCATCTAAGACCGCATGCTACTTCGTTCAGAAAATCATGTTTTAATCATATAAAACATCGATTTGATAACTTGTCAATTGTCGGGAATGATGTGAAAAGGATTGGTGAATATTTAGAGGTGTGAATAGTAGACCTAGACAATTTATTTATATTTTTAAATATTTTATGAAAATATGACGAATTAAAAAAACAGATCCCGTACTGTGTGTTGCATGGGTGTTTTTTGGCTCGGGTGATTGTGACTCGAATTCATTTCTTACTGAATGAACCAAAGGAATGTGAGTCTATTGATAAAGATGTTAGAGTCCTTTTTCATCCATTAAATTTATACATTTATAACATCGACAAAGCAGACATTGTACTTTTTTTCTTTAAATCTATCTCTAATGTTACCGTGACGATTTACAACCTGTTATCTATGCAACTGATGGACCATACTACGTAATTCGTTTTCTCGTCGTAATTATTTGATGCATATATAGTCATTGTGAGTTATATAAATTAGACTAATTTTGTTGAGCCACGTGCATCTTTTCCTCTGAACTTATTAAGTTATGCCCTGCCCTTTCCAGGTCTGCGAGGAACAGAAATGCGAGGAAGAAGTTTTTCCACTGGCTATGAACTACTTGGACCGATTTTTAGCGGTGGTACCAACAAGAAAATGCAACTTGCAGTTGCTTGGCGCAGTGTGCATGTTTCTTGCGTCTAAATTGAAAGAGACACGTCCATTAACTGCAGAGAAGCTGTGCATCTACACTGATAACTCAATCAGACCGCAGGAACTGCTGGTAAGCACCGAAAAACTATCTGCATACGGAAACTTACTAACTTATCTGTAGTGACTGCTAGAAAATTGTTAACATACCTTTTTCAAAATTTTCTCAAATATATATTGCTTAGTGTTTATTTGTTTACATTACAGTACATAGCCTACTGGTGTTATGGGTAGGCCTACACTAAATATTTTAAACGCAATTTTTTATACTTTAATTTGTGATGGAATTTTTCATTTGTTTACAAATCAGCGACATAAGAATTAAAAGTGGTCTAAAGCAAAGACTTGGTTCTGTTTGACAAAAAATTCTGCCGACTGATGGATGTTCTCCACAAACATTCAAAGGGTATTAGAGTGCGTTTTCATGCATGACAGGGCTATCACGCCATCTAGTGGCAACTATGCAACCAACAGCTACTTGAGGGATGAGGTCTTGTTCTATCTAATTGGCTAATAATCATTCACACACACACACACACACACACACACACACACACACACACACACACACACACACACACACTATATACATATACATATATACATACATATATATATATATATATATATATATATATATATATATATATATATATGCATAGGTCAACTATAAGAGTAAATTATTATTTTAGAGGAAGTACTGAAGTCAAGGGGAAATACAGTACAGTGTGGCATAAAAAACTTTTGACTGTTACGCCTGCATCTGGTTTTTCCTCAGCTCTTGACACTACTGGCTCATCATTGTCTTTCTGCCGGAAATGGGCAGTTCTTTAATAGATCAGACCAAAGATTTTTTTTTTTTTACTTATGAGTCCTCAGCAATTTGCCTCTGCGGGCAACTTCGTGTTTTTTTTTGTTTGTTTTTGTTTTCTCAGTCTGGCCTAGTGTTATTTCTTTGTTGTTGGAGCTTCTGCTGGTCTGCAGAGTCCAACAGATGCAGGAAGCTGAAGATCAGCTGTCACAGTCACAACTCATCTTTGTCCTCGTTAGCTGGCAAGAATTTCTCGTAAACGAAACCACAGTGACAGCCTTTAGGTATGACTGGAGGGCTCTAAAGGAGGAAGTGGGTTCCTGCATCAAGGCTGTGTTGCAAGAGTGTCACAGTGAGTTTTAGGGCTGGTCTCAGAACACTTGTGAGCTGACACTGGACTGCTGAGTTGATAATTCACAGAAGAAAAAAAAATGTCTTTAAGTTACTTAAAACTGGTCTTTGTGGTCATTTATGGCCTCATAAAAGTTCAACAGTCTGCTTAGAATATGACCAAAGATTGAGTTGGACATTACAAGTACACAGTCATTTGCTGACATCTCATTATAAAGTGTTGATTCTTCAGTAGTTGCCAAAACTGTTTCTCCAGTTAATTAGTTACTTATTTAGTTAATTAAAATTTGTATTTTTTTTAGCATATATGTATTCCTTAAAAAAGCAAAGCAACACACATCAAACTGATCATGCACACTACTTTTTACTGGCCAAACTTTACAGATCATTTGGAACACAAAGGTTCATTTCCATATTAGTATGTAATTGGTTTTCTTTTGGGGAACGCCTCTGCTCATAGTTTACATTCCATCATACCCCTCTTGGTGTACCAGGAGTCAATGGTTTTTATTGAGTTGTGTGGTTGCAAAATGTCATCAGGCTTCATGTTCACATCAGGCACCACCCCTGAGAAGAGAACAGACAAGAACGTGTAGCTGTTTGTACTTTTGTGTGAGTCACTCAGCAGTGAAATCCAGCAAAGAGAGGAAGTGGAGAAATCATTCATCAGCGGATGGCTGCCATTGTATTCTTTCACACGCCTATACTGTATGTCTCAGAAGCTAATGGCAACCATATTGGGCCATCTCATGACTAAAATACATGTGGTTCACTTGTAAGGACAGTCCCATCGAATGCAAGTTTTCCCCAATTAGTCACTTGCTCCCCTGTTACTCACCCCACTTCAAACAGGAAGGGGGAGTGGTTATTTAAAAGGATGCTGTCTTCTTGTTGACTGAAGCCAAATAACTTAGCATCTTATGTTTACATTTATCACTGTAGTTAGGTCAAAGCAAGTTCATGTTATGCATCAAGAGTGCCCCCAAAAGATGAAATAGTGTCATCAGCAGTGTTGGGACAGACACATTCATGATTATTATTGAGTCTTGTTTATTCCATTGAGGTTACAGCTCAATCTAATTACAAGCCTTTTATATGTATAATAAGGCTTCAAATTAATGTTTTTATACATGTTTGTGGTGGCAAATTGGCTAATGACAGGTCCAATATTAACTATGTATACTCGGACCTCTTCTGATTTGACAGATTGCTATAAAACATACTCACAATTACACTTAGCTAGGACGAAAGTTCCAGATGCTGGACTGTCTCTGTGAAGTGATCTGAGTGACCCATTTTTCAACTCAAGTGCTCGTGCATTCAGCCCCGTAGCTTTTAGGATTTCAGCTTGTATCTTTGCATAGCTAAGGCCAAACCATGTCCTGGAGGTCGCAGAGCTTAACTGATGCTAGATTTTGTGCAATCAAAACTGGCTTAAATGTATAACATAAACATTCGGATGAACAACAGCAGAGTTTGAACACATTTATTACCTTATCTCCAGTAAATCTTTTTTTTTAGAACTTTTTTCTGAATGGTGGATAAAGAATATTAGCCCCAGGACACTGTGTCTTCACATGATGATATTTAGATCTTGTCAGTTCCTAGTGGAGTGAAGGAAAACATAGTCAAATGATGCCACTTGAGAGGATGCAATTTATCACTCCAGTTAAATGAATATCAAGATCTAAATACCTCAAGTACTGCTAACAGATTCAGATCACACAAATTATTTAGGCTGATAATTTTGCTTCTTATACAGGAATGGGAGCTGGTTGTCCTGGGCAAATTGAAGTGGAATCTGGCTGCTGTCACTCCCAATGATTTTATTGAGCACATTATGAGGAAACTTCCGCTGCCTGAGGATAAGCTGGACCTGATCCGTAAACATGTGCAAACTTTCATCGCCCTTTGTGCAACAGGTAGTGTATCCAATGTAGATGATTGATGTTTGTAAATATATAAATGACCGCTTTTTTGTGTAGTGCGACACAGAACCTAAAAAATATTCTCTCAACATGCATTTGTTATACTTAAAGTACCTAGTTTTTTTCACAATCTAGAAATTAGGTTAATAAACTGTTTTCATGATTAGTCCGTAAAATGAAAGAAAAAAGAAAGAAAGATAGTGTTTGCCAACTTGTGTATTTGTCTTCCATTCATGTTTTTAAGTATCTGTGATAAAAGATCCACTGCCTAGTTAAGTTGGTGTTGATGTCTTGCAGCATCATTTTAATAAGTGATGTATTGCATAACCCAACTTCTGTGGGTTTAGTATCTATGGCAACTTTATTCAGGTTCTCGTTGCAGGCAAATTATCAGATGCCATCTCATTACATTCATGAGAAACTATGTGGACTGAAATAGCGATGTGTAATGGAGAGAATTTCTCTGGAAGCCTTATGCAGGCATATCAGTGACAAGTCCTGAATGCAGTGACACTTCAAAGGGCAGTTGTATAGTTAAGGACATTCCTGTGTGCTGGTAACATTCCTGCTCTTAGAGGTGGACTACCTTTAGGAAATCAAACATGGAGATGAGAGGAGGGTGAGAAAACGTGAGGAGTGTATTGTTCTAGCTGAGACAAATAGTGAAGCATGTCATGTTTTCATATCTTATCCCCTCTTCTCACGCCTCCCAGATGCTCCAGGGCATGATGACTTTCCCATAATCAGGAGCCTTTGTGGGGCTGGTTCTCCCAGCCAAGCCTGCACCCAACATCACCATAGGCGGTAATGGGATCCAGTGCACCACCCTTGTTCCCTCAGGCTTTTCTCTTCCTCCCTGGGGTTGCTCAGCTCCCCAGGAACCTCAGGAGTGACTCTGACTTTGGGAAAGTGGGATATGAGGGGAGAGGGATTAGTAGGAGGAGCTGGCAGGTCTTTAAACATGGAGCTTTTGATTCTCCTGTTGGTTTGTGCAATAGATATAGATTTATGGAACTGCTCTGACATAAACAGAATCCATGAAAACTGGTTTGAATCACTGGTTAAGAATCTCGTGCTTGACAGGTTGAGCATTGATGATTTGGGCTGTATAACTTGGTTTTTAGATGCTGAAAAATTCAGAAGCTAGTGAAACATACCTCTGTTGTTTTATACACAAACTAGTTACTAGTTTAACAACAGGGATTCAAAGGGCATCCAGAAGATTATAATTGCTGGGCAGATGCCTTGACTGCTGCTTTTCTTTCTTCTGTACAGTTCAGAGAATTCAGCATCCCCTTCATTTCTGAGATATGCATAAATCAAGGCCACTGTATCTGAATGAGAACGAAAGAGAAGAGTGTGGAAAGAAGACAGCTAATTTTTAATGGTTCTTCGCTTTTGATAAAACGGTTCTGTTCAGAGCACTCGGCAAGATTTGGTTAGGCAGAGTGGATCAGTTCAGTATTAATTAATAACATGGAGGGGCCTTTCAGAGGTATGCAAATGAATGGAAGGCTCGGCTGGAGACCACAAGAAAGGAGACAAAAGGAACAACCCTCCATTTTATATGCAGAGGCATGTAAGGGTCAATGCAGAAAGAGCACCCAATAAAACGTTTCTCCAGAGGGCAGTCTGCCGAAGGCCTGCACAGGAACAAGCTCATTAAAAGCAATTATACCCCATTCTTACTATTAAACACCCAGCACCCCCTACTTCTCCATCATAGATTGTCTGTAGATGTATATGAACATACTTGAGAAACACTATGATTATGATTAGATAATCTAGCCACTTTTCAGATGTTTACTTATCAGAGAAATCCCTTAGGAAAAATAGATAACTAGAGACTGGTGGAGAGTTCAGCAGGGCTGAAAATTAAATCTACCAATTCATGTCATTTCTCATCAAGAGGCTCTGTTTCCTCCCACACCGGCCTGACTGCTGTTGCTCAAGACTGCACTGGGGCAAGACTGAAACAAGTTGTTACAGGATTTTAACAGTCAAAGAGGGTTCCTGTTTTTAATTAATCTGTTTTAATATGGTTTGACAGGGCAGACCAATACGCTGCTTTTGATGATACCATTTTCCAAAAATGGCAATAGATGGTTAATGTAATACAATTCTATGAAGTAATGTTATACAGACATTCAATTATTTAAAGCCTCAAAATGAGACATGACATAACTAGTTATTAAAAATCCTTTTAAATTCTAAGTTGTAGGTTTAACAAATAGTATAAAAATAGCTAATTAGCATTTATTTGAATATTGGTGTTACAGGTTTACTCTGTTATTCCGTGATTTTAGGATCTTAATTTACATGCTTTACCTGACTTTCCATTTGACTGAGTGTTAAACTGTGATGCCAAATTCATATTTATGTTTGATCTTTGTCAGTCAGGTCAAACATGGCTGCGTGAAACAAGACTTTCTGTTAATGCAAACCTATGAATCTGCATGGAAGTCTGGCACTTTATTTATTGCCCCCCAAATCATCTGCCTCTTTGGCTGTTTCTCAACTTTCCGGACGCTTAATTAATTTACAAGTAAATGCATATACAGCACATTGCACCCACCAAGGAGCTTGCTGTGTTGGCACAGGTCTGGGGATGCAGTGTGGCGAGGGCAGGAGAATGGTCCATTGAAGGGGGTGAGAGGCTGGTATACCAGGCCAGCCAGCCGCCGCTTACTAGGAGCCTTCCATCACAGGCGTCCCCACTCAGCTACATACACTGTTTATCCTCTGCATGAATATCAATGAAGGCGTGTAGAATACAGCCATTCTTCCCTTACCACTCTCACAAACCAGAGCGTTCAGCTCTGCCGCTAGCACGCGCATACTCTTGTTCCCTCAACAAACTTGTCTTGTCTAGAGTGTGAAAAATCAGATTGCAGCCCACTCAGCGCACACAAGCTGTGTGTGGGCACCCAATTTCCACTGTATGTTTTTTTTTCTCCCTGCTGCAAAAGACCCAAAGAGTTGCAGTGCAGTTTGTTTTGTATTCTTCTGCTTGACCAGAACTATTAATACATTTTTCTCTGGCCCCGAATCAACTGCAAAAGGGAAGAGTTTATAATAAGTTCATTTATTTGTCAACACTGAGCAGCACTGAGTTTGAATGTTAAGAAGGCAATGAAGGCATGCTCGTCATATAAAAAACCCCACACCTCTTATATTTTTTTCCAAAAAAAAAAAAAAAAAAAAAATCACCCTTAGAGCCATCACACAGTTTGCTTTGCAACTGAATATGGCAATATGGTAATGAAAGGACTGCCAGGGAGTGTGGAACCATGAGCCCAGAGGTGGCCCTGCATCAGAGGAATGGCATGGGGGGAATGAGGTGGGTAGCAGGGTCTTTTCTGCTGCCAAAACCTTACGAAGGCCTGGACACTGACTAAAGAATGATGCTTAGTGCCCCCCTCAACCACCCCTGCTGTATAAAACCCTACAACACACTCCCCCAACACCCATCTTTTGTGCTGGCTGTCGGGTTGAATTGGAATCCACAGAGAGGGCTTGATGTTGCATCTTTCAATTGGATGAGATGAGGTGATGATTTCATACAATTTCAAATACTTTCTTGCTCACTAGACCCAGGTCCATCAGTGCCCACACTCAATTAATATGCTAAAAGATAGCAGCAACTCTGATACAAATCCAGAGCTGTTGTAACAACAAAGCTAGAGCATGTGTGCCATTCAACCTTAAGGGTATGTGCCTGAATAAAAAAGTGTTGGAAAAACAGTCTGAAAAAGCAAGAGGGGGAGCCGCAAAAAAAGAAAAAAGACAGAAATCAATGAGGCAGGGGGCAGAACGCCTAAGCTGTTCGTTTCTTTCTCTTTTCCTTTCTTTCTCCCCCTCTTGCAGTCAGTCGTCTTTTTGGGCTTCAGGCCCGTTCACAAGCTGTCTTATTTGCATTATGAATGACAGTGAGAAAGCTAACAAGGTTATTGGTCTTTGAGATGTACGCCTGTGACCACACGTGGAAAAAGGACCTACAGCAGTGAGCACTGGCAGGGGGACTGTGGCTCTTTATTCCATCCTTTCCGAAGGCTATAGGTTTTTTTTTCTGGGAGCACACGATTTACTTAAGAGCTGGAAGAAAAGGGGCCGATCTGCAAAGGGTGACTGGAGTAGAGGGGTAGGGGTGGGTGTGCTTTTCAGATTCTTTTCAAGCCAAGTGAACTCTCATTATCCTGGGCTGTAGTCATTAGCAAAGGACTCTGCACAGACCTAATGGAAAGGGCTTTATTTATTAGTATTTCAGATTTTTTATTTTTGTATCCATTTCATAATATTTGATATAACTATTCAAAATACTGTAGAAAAGTCTGATAAAGTACATGTTTATGAACTCGGAGCGAGACAGATCTTAATGCCTGGTTTGCTCTTTCCTCAGATTTCACTTTCGCCATGTATCCTCCATCCATGATTGCAACGGGCAGCATGGCAGCGGCTATCTGTGGCCTGCAGCTTAACAGCACTAACTGTTCACTGTGGGGAGAAAACCTAACAGAATTACTCGCCAAGATCACAAACACAGAAGTTGTGAGTATTGGTGTTTTGACAATTAATTTTACTAATGAAACTTTTAATAAATCATTATGATACAAGGTTTTTCCCTGCAGGCATACTGTATATGATACACAGGTCACCTCATAGTGTGTATATATTTGAAAGTGGAAGCACTCTGTAATTTAAAACAGAGACCCTGATAAAAGGATTCTTCATTTTTATTTGCTGATAGGATGGGATAGCAACACTATTGGTAATCTGAGTGTTGCTGTGCCTGTATGACTGTGAGAGCAGGCTGTGCATTTCCTTTATTTACTCAATGGGCTTGAGTCCAACTCCAATTCAATTTCGCATTCAGCCACTGAATTACTGGAAGTGAAATGGGATTGACCCTGACTGAGAGACTGCAAGGAAAGAATCTGCAGGGCTAGAGGAATGTGTCAGGGATACTATGGCTTTATGCATATGACTTGCATCCAAATTCATACATACTTTCACACAAGGGAACACCTTATGATCATTTACTTTTGTTTAGGTCCTTTAGTTTCTCTTTGGTGGGAAAAATAAAAGCCAAAGAGAAGAGAAAATTAGGATTAAGGGTATAACCCAGTAAACACATTTAATTCCTGCCCTGACCTGAAGAGGTCAAGCCTCCCCAAGAGACCCTAGAGTGCACTGATGCTGGTAGAATGCCTGCTCCCCCAGCATGTGGTGTGTGAAGTCGTGCACCATAGCAGAGGAAAAACAAATAGTCCTCCACAGAAGTAAAGGTGCTCAGTGTCTGAGGAGTGTGAGGTCCAGGGCAGAAGGAATGAACTGCCTGGTCCATGAACAACTCATCACGTTGCTGGATGCCAACAAGCTATACCTTTTGAAAACATGCAGGTGTGATGTACACGCACTACCCTGTTCACCCTGAGCTATACCTTAAAGAAAACATAAAGGGATAGTTCACACAGCATGAACATTTTGTCATCCTTTACTCTTTTATGACTTTCTTTCTACCGTGAAACATGAAAGAAGAAATTCTGAGAACAGTTTTTTTCGTCCATACCATGGAAGTCAGTGGTAATCAAAATTGCTTGGTTACCATCATTCTTTAAAATATCTTCTATTGTGCTCCACAAAAGAAAGTCAGGTATGTTTGGAATGACATGAGGGTCAGTAAGTTAATGATGATTATGATGCAAACATACCGCAGTTCCAAAACTAAAAATTCAGTGAACAATTCAATGGGAGCAGAGGGCTGTGGTGCAATCAAACATGGTTCAGACCCAGGAACTGAATAAATGAAGTGTAAAAGCACCCTTAGATTAAATTGGTCACTGAATTTGTTTGGGACAAATAATTCACTTTACCAATCAGAATTGTGTTTGCATTGCTCTGAGAAAATCTTAGAGGTCCTATCTAAATGGAATTGGTTGACCATTTGGTAAATCAGAGATATGAAAATCAGAGAGATATCTATATCAGGAGTAAAGTAGAAAAACCTAGTCTTCAATAAACAAGACTTTGTCTATTTAACTTTACCTTAGTGTATGAGGACCTTACAGATTGAGGCAGAGGTTGGGAGGTGAGCGGTCAGACAGTATGAAGGAAAGTCAACCTAATGCCAAAGATACTGCCAGCCTACCCACCAGGAACCTTGCTGACATTTGTGGTGTCCAGTGCCTGTAGTTTCCAGTAGACATATGATAGGGGCAGCCAGCATCTTCCAGTTGCCCTTGGAATGTGTGTATAGCCTAAGACACACCTGGTGAAGCATACTCTGTGTAGCAGTAAGGTACACACATGTATGCCAAACCAGGAAGGCTAAAAAATTGGCTTGAAGTTTCCACAAATACTCTAAGGTCCCTCTAAGAAAGAAGCAAAAGGCAATAAATATTCACCTGGCACTGGGTTTTTACAGTAAAGTTTGTTACTGTAGCTCAAGTAAATACAGTAAATGATGCTCATTGGGCTGTTGTTTTCAGTTTCTTTAAATGAGGCCTTGAATTATTTATTTTGAGGCATGAATTTGTGTGCTTGTGCACCTCTAGAATACTTTTAATATAGCTTTACAAGGTAAAGCTCTGCGTATGGAGAAAATATTCAGGAAGAGAGAATGCACAGTGAAAATTTTTTGAGATACAGCAGTTTCTAAAAGTAGGTGAAATGTTAGAAACTTTGGGTCTGGCATGCTGAGAATGCTCCTTTGCCTAAAGTCATAATGTCATGAGGACTCTGTTATTTGCAACCGAAATGTTATTTGGAACCGAAAAGTTGCAAATTATTTAGAGAAGAACTTCAAGGCTATTTTGGTACACAGGATCATGTGGTAGGCCCCCTGGCCTCTTGCATTAGGCCTCTGGGACATCTTAATCCCTTTCATTTCTCAATGCTGTGATGGCCGTGCTCTGAACCCAGCAATCCTTGCTTTCACTTCCCAATAAAAAAACACACATTTTCTGTGGCTACTTTAAGTCTCTTCTTTAGGCTTCATTTGTCCAAGATGGCACACACTGAGTGACATTACACTCTGCTGGTTCTCCATTAGAGCTGCATTTTCCTTTTGGTTTTGATCCATTTTTATTAACTTGTTTGACTAACAAACTTAGCCATGTTCTGGTGGGATAGAGTGTGTTCTTGATCAGGGCGGGGTTGGATTAGGCAGGGACCACCTACTCTATCTTGAAGCTCACCAGTGCCACCCTTCTCTAGATCTAATAATTGAGAAGCAATTCTAGAGCAAGTCCTGGTTTTACCAGTAGTCACACATTGAAGCTATTAGAGTTGCCTGAATTAAGCCTTTGGGGCTTGGCATGAGCTTGGCTGTGCAGCTATAAAGAGCAGCACACAGGGAAATGTCTTTTAAGAACTCAGGCATGGCATTCTTGTGGTAAGACACATGCAGTTTCTTTACATGTTTTATGCTTTAGTTAATTTTCTAGAAGGAATAAATTTTCATCATGACTAATAATGGCTTATTGTGGGGGGAAACAGGAGACCTCTAGAAGGATGGTGCCCATTGTCATCCATGATAACACACCAAAGAAAACATCCACTGAGTTACACTAGGCTCATCCTCAAAAAAAAAAAAAAGATTAAATGCTTTCTTTCAATCACTTCCAACACCTCAGATGTTTTTCTTGTGTGATACACTACTTCTACAGGCATGAAGCACATGGCCCAGGAGCCATGCATAACATAAGTGCCCATCAGCTTTCAATTAGCAGTAAATGTCAAAGGAATGCAGCCTCTCCACAAGCAACACATTCTCCATGGGCCCTACCCATTGGCCATTCTTAAACTTCCCACAGACGCCTGGTGTGCCTCAGACATACCCACTAAACAGGAGGGAGAGCTTTGATCACCCTGCATCCATTTACTTTCACTAGAGGGCATTATTGCTCATTTTGGTGACTGTGTGAAAGCCATTTTAAATATGTCAAGTGCTCTTTGGAGCCACCCACAGGGTTGCATTGGGTATACTCATATATTATCTTTTTTTTGCTCCTAGCTCTACAGAGCAGGAAGAACCCTCTGATGGGCTCAAGTGAGATCCCCTTAGGTCATTACATGCTGTTGCGAAAATGAAAGGATATGAAAATCGTAAACGAAACACTGTCTTGTTTTATCCACAGGACATGGATGTAATTAACACAGCAAACTGTGGTACACCTATTGTTTTTGTTTTTTAACTGTTCACAGTGCAACAGTGCATCTTCATTTGTTTATTGGAAAGTGTGTGTGTGTGTGTATATATATATATGTGTATGTGTGTGTGTGTGTGTGTGTGTGTGTGTGTCTATAATTATTATATATAACAATTGTGTATAATTATTATTATATATAATTTCTGTGGTTTGACTGTAAAACTACTGATGAAGTGATTCTGGATTAGTACAGACATCGCAGCTATGTAAGTGACCTGTTTGTATAACGCCTTTTGTCTAATGCATTGCAGGATGTGTTAAAGGAATGCCAGGAGCAGATTGAGAGAGTGTTGATGAATAACCTGAGGGAGGGCCGCCGGCAACAGCAGAAACAGCAGCAGCAGGAACAGGGTGGCCCGCGCAGCAAAGCACTTGATGACCAAGACCAGTCCAGCACCCCAACCGATGTACGAGACATCAACTTGTGAGCTTGCTGCAGGAACGCTGTGATCAGTCTTCAAGAGGAAAAAAAAAACAACAAAAAACAAAAATGACAAAAAAACCAACCACCCCAACGAAAAGTGCTTGCTAGTCATTGTAGAGTTTTATCTTCATTTTCCAGTAAAAATTGCTCCCATAAATGAAAAAAAATAAAAAAATCTAAGCTATTTTAGATACAAAAATAGATATTTTTAAAATGATTTGATACTGATGCAAAAAGCTCTACGGTGCCTCAGACTCTTAGAAGGGAAGCATGTAGTGTTTTGCAAACTCTTTTGATTGTGTAAACATAATATGATATTTAATGCAAAAGTGATAGTGTAAAGGGCTTTTCAAAATAGAGAGTCTACTGTATCAGACTGGCTTGAAAGGGTACAAAAAGTGGGGCTATGTTTTTTTTCCTGTTTTGTTGTGATTTTTTTTGGGAGGGGTGGGGGGGGGTCATTTTGGAATGCCTGAACTTGAACACACAATGAGGTGCCATGAGTATGAATGGACGCACCCATTCACTTGGCTATGTGTACTAAGTGCATTAGGACCAGAAAGAGGGATTAAAAAAGGCGTGGTGAGACACAAGTCTTATGTTAAGCACGCAGGGCTCTTTTGCAAGGGCAACAGGGGCTTATATCACGAGAATAGACTATTAATATCATTTTATTATGATTATTATTATTATTCCTGTTAAACAAGCAAGTTATTGTCTCTCGATGCTAAAGTTACAGACACTTCAAATAAGCTTTTGTCAAGCTGATTGTGTGCAAGCATTTATGTGTGGTGTATGTTGGCTCATGTGCAAGCGTGTACAAGTTACTCTATATCAAGCACTCTTGTGTGAGTCATGTGGACTTTGTTTAATCATCTATCTGCAAGTGTTAGTCATAGAGACTGGTTCAGCGGTGGGCACAAGGTCAAAGGACTGGACAGGGGATAGTACATGATTCCACAATGCTTCGATGGCCTCCTGTATCAGTGCCTTATATTAAATGCTTTTTTTTACTGGCCTGGAAACTGCTTGAGGGCTAAGCCCAACCCAGTGCACAGAACAAGAGGAGGCAAGAACAGGGAGCAGACAGAGACAACTATGTTCCCTTGTATCTTCTAAAGGCAAGAAGAGTTGTTTTTAAAATATGTGTGTAAGGTTGCCTTTCATGGCAGTCTCCCACTAAATACAGTTGTATTGTATACAGACAGTTTATTACGTTATTACGTATTTTGTTGTGAGTGTGTTGAAGGAGCCTTAGGCTGATATATGGTTGGTCCCATCAGGGACCGAAAAATGAGTTGTGGAGTTGTTTGCAAGCAAATGTGTGCAAATTCTGTTAGCAGTAAAGGAATGTGTTGGCAAGAATGATCGAGGACGATGACGATGAAGCTTGGTTGGTTTGAGGTTTGAAGCATGCTGCTGAGATGAGGATGCTGATATGTGATTTGTTATATGCTTATATGTAGATATGGAGAAGCAGGAAAGGAGGCCAAAGGAGAACCAACAGCTATGGTTTCCATACATCACCTGATATTTAAGATCTTTAATCTATTTGTCTGTTTATCTGTTTGTCCTTTAGTTTTATGTCTCATGTTTTAATTACAGACCAGTATCTAAACCAGTTTCATTGATACCGCTAGCGCATAACTGGGGAAGGTTACTCCATCAATTTCAGTTCAGAGAGCATATTTGCCATTAATGGTTAAGGTTAAGGAGCCATTTTTAATGTTTTTAATTTAATTTTATTTTTTTTTCTCTCTCTTTTTTTTTTTTGGGCTGGTTTCCCATGTTTAGATCATGGCATGTTCAGTTCATTATAGCGTTAAAGCATTGGAAACCAATGTATGACAACAACAACAACAAAATAATAATATTAATGCAAATGAAAGAAAAAAATAAATAAATAAAGACCAAAAAACAAACAAGACGACAGAAAACAGATTGAAATGTAAGGAAAAATCATTTGTTGATTTGCACGCTCCAAGGGCAGTTTTCAATTTGAAAAGACTTGTGCAACTGCAACATTGCAGCAAAAAAATGTATATAGTGCCTTGAGTCTGATGAAGACTTTCACCCTGTTTTGCTGAGCTTAAGCATAATATCCACTACCCAGCCATCCAAACTGTGCTGCTTCCAAAGGTTGAACTGGCATGGGGTTTGAAAACATCCACAAGTCATTCACAGTGGCTAAAAACAGGGTGCATCAGCAGCACAAAACGGCTTTCATATGCTGAAATCTCACAGCTTACCTTGAAAAGGGGCCGTCGAGCTTAGGTTTGTGTCCATCGATGTATGCATGTGTGTTCGTGTGCATGTCTTTCTGTGGGTTGAGATGTTTTTGTGTACTCATGCATTTCCTTTCTCCAGAAACAGTTCTTAGTGATGCTTGAGTCTCACAAGCCACATTTCCTCCATCCTCACACCAAAACCCCCTGTCAATCTTATTGTATTAAGTTAGTCGGTCCTATTATTTTCCCAGCTCTGCTCTGAAAATGAATTACAGTACTGTTAACAGATTGTATGGGTGGCTAGGTGGTTTGACTTTGAATATGAACCGAAGTTACGTTCCTTAAGGGGTATGATACTGTATTCCAAAGTGATGAGAGATGGAAATAGTGTGAAGACGTCAATCAAGTGTCAATATTTTTGAGTTATTGTTTTTTTTCCGCTGCTAAAAAGCTATGATTTTTTTTGTTTCATCTTATACACAAAAATAACATTACATAGTTGTGATGTCACATCAGTGTGCTGCTATTTTATAAACAATTGTATTATAATTATTTTACTGCTTACAGAATACTTTGAGAATACAGAAGTAGAGGGTAAAAGAAGAACATGAAACGAGTATTCAACTGGAAATGCTCTTTGTACAGTGTGCTCTTATTAAGGCGTGTTTCTTTACCTTTTAATCTCTTTTTTCCTCCTCTTCTTTCTCTGTCACATTCTGTAAGTGTGGTATCTCTATACCTCAGGTTTACTGGACATAAAAGACTTTCCCATTACCTCACACAACAGTTTTTTCGGGAACCTGGAACGGACCGCACAAATAAGAGGTTATGATATTTCTGCTGTCTGATTTAGTAAATACAGCGGAATTGAATTTAGATGAATAGCAAGGCTCCCACCTGGACTTCAGAAATAGTGGACGGAGGAGGTTATGAACACTTGACAATGTCTTATGTACACGGCCCATTTCAGTGTTTATAAACCTGTAAATATCAAATAAGCATTTGAGAAAAGCCCTCCTCCCTCCACTATAACCATATCATGTACCTCAGTTATGTCTGTTGCACAACTTCTGTTCAATAAATCTGCTTTAAAGAGTGTGGTGCTATGTTGGTCTTATGTTATCGTTCCCTTTTACTGGCGAAGTTATTGCTGAAAATAACAGTGGGAATCTATCCGGCATATAATAACCTGGTAAAGAATGACTGTAAAGATAATGTTGATAATCAGACACAGGCCAGATGGAAAAATGACACATTTTAAACTAAAAATAAAGTAGAGGTTGAACTTTTCTGTTCAACAATGTTTCCTTCTAGAATTATCCTCTGAATAATTACAACTAAGTCAGAAATCGTCACAGCTGATTTTGAGGAAATGAATTATGAGGTAAAGTCATTAGTGCTTGGCAACTCTGTGGATATTCTTTGGATTTATGTTGAACTCAAGTAATTTGTCAGTGTGAGAGAGAGGACGAAGTTAAAAGAGAGGACATGCTGTATGCTAAGGTCAATAAACTTACCATGAAAGAAGTATTCAGTCTCCTGTTCTCTTTATTTCAGTAGGTCATTAATGAAAAATGATGTAGCTCGACGTCTTATAATGTTTTATAACTGAGGAACAGTTGATGAGCGATTAAAAATATAACATTTAAAATAAAATACCTATTTGTCGAGACAAAATAAAACCGCTAAATGACAGACTCTGACAAAACTCGTGCAATTTCAAAGCCCGCCACGCGCCACTGGCGCCAGTGAGTGACTGCAAACCTCTACGTCACTGTGAGCTATGATACGACTGATTCGTGAACGAATTGTTCTTTTGAGTCGGATCTTTTCAAGGAATCGGTTGAGCGAGTGCGGTGCGGGTTAAGATGGCATACAGCAAGAGCTACTGGGCATCAATATAGCATTATTTTTCTCACACAACAATAATTACTATTTTTGCATTATTGTAAGAGGTAGGTTAAGGGTTTGTGGTAGGTGTAGACGTTAATAAAACATCTAATAGGTAGAAAATTCTATTAATTGTTAGCTTCCGGTTTTTGCTGTATTCCTTCCAGCGCACAACCGGTCTGAACAATCTGTTCACGAACCGGATACAGATTGTTAAAGACACTGGACATATGTGTGACATGACAGCTTTATCAGTAAACTTACTAAACAGAGATGGTTTCCACAAATAGTATTTTATGTAAAAAAAAAAAAAATACAACTATTTTGACGGCGTAGTGGTGTAAATAGGTTTTGACATAAAAAAAGAATTGCTGTACTGTTTGAACCGTTCAAAAGAACCGATTTGTGGAATTGAATCGGACCTACGAGCCATGCGTACTAAACTTCCGGCTAATCAAGTAGCCTACGGGGATAAACGCTGTCAGTGCTTTCACACCAAAGGAGCACGTATAGGCGCCTATTTTGTGAAAACACAAGGTGACAGCTTGTGAATGACTCCGGGCTCAGTGGATGAACATCTTATAACCTCAAGACGCTGTTCACTGCACCATTATAGCTGCACCAATGCTGGCTTTTGGTTTAACGATAGTCCGACAGTAAGTTGCCTTATTTGTTTTGTTCACTTAATGAATGAGATTTTTTTAAATTCATAGCTATTCTACATTTCCAACTGGTAATCACTGCATTATTGATTCAGTAATGGTAAATAAAATGATCCGAGAGAATAGTTTTAATGGTACTTTGCTGAAGTAGTTATAAATAAATCACTATTGGCACATCATGGCATTATACTGTAGATCGGTAATAATACATGAGGGTTGTCGGATATTTAGTAGAGTGAGAATTTACTTTAAAGTGTACTTAGTTCCTCATATCATATTGCTCCTGTCCGTTGTACCTTATGCTTAAAGGTCAGTACGAATCCCTCTTTCAGTGAAAGGTCAGAGGCAAAACTTAATGTAACCTGTGGTCTACTCGCTTAAACAAAAAATAATAATAAAATAAAAAATAAGTTCTATGAATAGGTTTTATATATATATATATATATATATATATATATATATATATATATATATATACACAGCCTACTACCATAAATAAATCCGTTAAGTTAGGACAACCCTAACTGATTAACTTAATTAACTTAATGTGTGCTGGTTAGTAATGTTATTTTTATTGATTACTCTTGCTGTTTTCGTTTACCAGTGGTGAGACGCAGTGCAACAAAGATGGACTTTTACAAGGTAAGTTTTTTTTAGGGAGAAACACATTATCTGTTATCCCTAACTATCAGTATCCCGTCCGTTCTTTCATTAACCTATTAATTATTAGAAGCATTAATTATTGGCCTATTTACTGTATCTCAGCAAATGCTCTACTAACCACAAACTATATCTGTTAATTATTTTTTATTTATTTTTATTTTTTTTGCTTTTAGGTCAGAAAATAGACTCCCCGCTTTCTGAAATTGGGATACGGCAGTCTGAGGCTGCTGGTCAGTACCTCAGGGATGTAAAATTCACAAATGTGTTTGTCAGTAACATGAAACGTGCCAAGCAGGTAAGCAGAAACATACTAGCAGGAATCTAGTAGAAACATACAAGCTGGTCACAGGTAGAGGGAGATGTTTCTCCACAAATTTGACAAAGTAACTTAAATCAAATTCTGGTTTCCTTGGATGAGATTCAGTAAGCATTAAAGAGAGTACTTTTGAGTATTAATAAGTATATTTAATGTGATAAAGAAATTACCAGTAATACTCATCATATGTTTGCATCAGACAATTTCTGTTCAGTTGCAATATGGAATTATTGCAAATGATATATAAGGTTGCACATGCCCTTCTTGTAACAAATATCAATTTCTTTGTGTTTATTTGTTGACACTTATTATTTGAATAATCACGAATAACTAAAATCACATACATCACTTAAAAATATAATAAACAACAGAACCTGTCACGATATAGAACTAGTAGCAGATCCATCACTTAAAGAGAGAGTAAGTACAGACTACTGCTTGATAAAATAAGAAAAATGTCTGCTCAAAGTCTGTCCATTCAAAGCAACGTTTCATATGCATCTCAAACCAGTTTCTTTTCTCCAGAGTTTTGGTATAGCTGAGGGAGGTCGAGTTATAGAAATGAAAAATATGGCTAAAGCAGCCGGGCAGCCTTTACCAGAGTTCACTCCACCAGAGGGAGAGACCATGGAGCAGGTAAAATCACTGTCTTTTTTTTTTGTCCAAAATAATTAATGGTCAGTATAACGGGTTTGTTGTGAAAGAAACAAGCACTTGCTGCATCCGAAATCTGAAAAATGCTGCCTCCGCATACAGAGGTAGGAACGCAACAAGGTCCAAATCCAATGATTGTGTGATTTGTGTCACATCCTTTCTACCAAGATGCCTTCATCTGATCGATTTTTGAAGGCAGCATAGATGTATTCTTCACTGTCTAAAATATCCCACTATCCTGTGGGTTCTATTTCATGACAGTTGGTAGTATTGTTTTGTCTCAGTACTAAAATTGATTTGTGTTTCCTGGCTGAATTTGACGTTAATGCTATTTAAAAACAGCATGTTACATATTTTTACAGTATATAGAAAGTCTTTTTTGTTTTCAGGTAAAGGTGCGAATCAAGGATTTTCTCGAGGTTATGTTCCAGCGAATAGCTAGTGACCATCAAGACAAAATACAAGATGGTGAAACATCCATACCAGATGAGACCGATAGGGCTCTTGCAGGACTTCCAGATGATGGAGTCTTGAATGTGCCTGTCCATGCCTTGGTGGTGGGCCACGGGGCTTACATGAGCATAGCGATGAGGTATTTCTTCGAGGACGTCAAGTGCCCCATGCCCCGTGGTTTAGATGCTGCTCAACAGTATTCCATCTGCCCGAACACCGGAATGTGCCGATTTATTATCACTTTGAAATGTAGTAATGCAGATCTTGCGCTTTCAGACTTGAAATGTGTGTTCATCAACAGAAGAGATCACATCAAGTCTTAGGTTAAGAGCAACAGTTTAAAAAATGAAATGGTAAAATGTAAAAAAGCAACAAAATGTTTACTTGTGTTATGCAAAAAGTCATTCAAGCACTTTACCCCAATTTCTCATACAGAATTTAGTTATGAATTTAACTTATGAATCCTATATTATATAATTTTTATATGTGTGATTACTACTTAGACACTGGCAGTATTAAATATTGACTCTTAAAAGTGTTTAATATGCTGTAAGGGCGTGTTTGTGGTAGTTATTGATTTAATTTAAATGCTATAAAAGTATACATTTTAGCTTAATAAATATGTCATCCATGTGCTGTTTTTTTTCTCTTTGGAATCACTGCAGTTTCTATAATATTAAGCATGTTTTCTTACTAATGTAACAATTTTCAAAGTGATTTAGGTGAACTTTTGTTTTCATCTTTAAATCATGACTAATAACCTGTCCTAAATTATTACTGAATTTAAAACTTACATGCAAGAACAAGATTTTTATATATGCAAATGTGCCTCATATTTCATAACAGTTGCAGAGTGTCCTGACATGTACATGTGTTTTTACAGCACAGAACAGTCAATATCGAAGATATTCAGCTACTCTGAACTCATTTTAAGGTGTTTGTTAAGAAGACGTTTGAATTCATTTATTTTTGCAAACTCCTGCACCCAAATTGTGTTCTTAAAGGTAAACAATCTGTTGATGAAGGAAAGGATAGGCCTATATGGTTGGTTGTACATGCTGTTTGCCTCTTTTAAAATTACATAATCTCTAAAAACAAACATCAACAAGTCTAACTGATATCACTCCAATGCAAATGGCAACATCAGTTTTAAATAGATTGTCAGTATCTTTATCGTACTATTTGCTGTTTTTGTACTTTATTCTCATCATCATAAAGCATTAATGTAAAAAATCAGATTTCAAAAATGTAAAAATTTACATCACAACAACAGTTTAATCATATAATACATCAATTGTTTTATATAATGTGCTGGTAAACTTCTGAGAGACTAAATTTAAGAGATTTCATGGAAGAATCTGTGACACTCCAGCACATATATAACATTAACAAAGACAGGAAGCCAAGAAAATGTATTTTTAAAATCTTTTTATTGTTTGAATGCATTATATATATATATATATATATATATATATATATATATATATATATATATATATATATATATATATTACATTATGCATTGTACCTTTTACTGAGTAGAAATACTGGAAAAGATTAGCAAGAATAAAAAAAAATGTAAAAGTTTTTTTCACACATTTCATACATGTTTGAAACTAAGACATTTAAGTCTGGCTTATACTGACTGTATTTCATGATATTACCTACATCAATAAATGGAAAAGATTCTTGCACAGTTCTTATTAAAACAATGTCATTGCCACAGCATTGCAAGGTAGTTTATATTTTAACTGACTTAAAAAGGTGAAAGGACTGTCAAACTGACCTAAAATAGCTTCACCTGTTGAGGTCATGAAGCCCTAGATTGCATCATATAGAGATCTTTGGTTATATGGTTCCTTGAAACCATTTGGTTTCTTAAAGTTACATTAGAAGTTCTTTAGTTCAGTCTATTGGTTTTAGGAATCATCCAAAAAACGAAGGCCTCCTGGGTAGTTCAAAGATGGTTTTCATTGGTACAAGGCTGTAAAATCATTCACAAACATTTATTTTTAAGAGGTCAATTATTTGATCAGAATGGATCCTTTGGTGCAGCTTGCTTGTTTTTCTTCTGCTTTTTTAAATTTGGACTGACAGGGCTCTTGGAGAGCAGTATGTAAAGGGTCATCATCGTAGGTGATGGTTTCTTTAGAAACATTACTGCTGCGCTCATGCTCATGTCTTCAATTTGGTCTTTGATAATTAATGGTCCTTGACCTTGGATTCTCGAATCCCAAAGGATCAGATCAATATACTGGCTTCTTCTCCATCTGAGATGTGTTTTATGGTTGTTTGACTGCAAAGAATGATGTAATTCCTCAGTGTGGATTTTAGATCAACAAGCTTGATCATTGCATCATTCCTCCATGGACACATATTGTATTATATGTTTTAAAAACAGTCCTTATTAATGCAATCAACCTGAAGATAATAATTTGTTTTATTAAAGCTTTTTTAATTTTTTTTATTATTATTAAATTAGTTTTCATGATCAACTGATAAATGGAAAGTTTAAAAGAACAGCAATGATTTGAAATAGAAATCTTTTTGAACATTAACAAAAATTACCGACCCCAAACCTTAGAATCTTACTGTAATTACAAGTTATTTAGAATTGTCATTTTTAAATTAGTATTATTATTTTATTAGTTATTTATTAGGTATAATTTTTAGCTATAATAATTATATGTATATTAATCCATAATAATAGCAAAAGTCTTTAAAAACTTGTAAAATCAGATATTGTTTACAATATTGATAATAATAATACTTACTGAAATATGTGTTTTTAGTTGTATCCAAGCAAATTATATTATTATTTTTAATATAAAGTAGTGAGAAGCAATCCTTGCTTTTTTTCTTCAGTAAAATGTCTCCTTTATGAATTAAAAGAGCATCATAATGTTATTAAAACATTAAAAAAAATGTACTTAACTTACCTTTTGACTTTTGATAAATGGCTTTCCACATACTATTACTAAATTTCTTGATCAGGAAATATCCGCAAATGCTGATCAGTACAGCAAGGCATCTCACTGCTAGTTTATATAACTGGGATATTAGTTCAAAGGTCATGTTTGCCAACCAATAACTTTAAAGTTGATCACCTACAGCTGGCAGTTGTAAACAGGGGCCGGTCGCTTACAACCTTAGCCTAGTTTTGAAGGGGCACCAAATTAATACTTGGCACTATAGCCTAAATATTTTGCACCATAATTGTCATTTCTTTATTTTTTACTTTTTTAAGCCTTGTGTTTATATATATTCATCTTTATTTACAAAAATATATATTATGTTATTCACTTTCAGTGACAACGTATTTTTACCGTTAATTAAGGAAGAAAAGAAGTTAGTTTCAAGAATAAAAGGAAACTCAAGGCATTTCAGCACCACTTCTGCTCACGCATTCAAATTCACCTTGTCATTCATTTATTCAGTTATTTCCATTTTGACTAATAACTTTCTTCTTTATTGCTTATCTTATATTTAAAATATTTTATATTTCTAGTTTAAGAAAAATTACAGCTTACAAGATTAAAATGTCATTATTTTATTTATTGTTAATTTAAAGACGGAGGATGGTAATATTACATGAATAAATAATCAAAGCACAGATTTAAAAAAAAGAAATCATGCATTTCTGACTAACCCAACTAATACCATCCATATTTTTAACCCCCTACAAATCTTTCAAACCTGTTTAAATAAGAATACAATTTAATAATGATTAAAGTATAATGCAAAAACACAGAGGCTAAAAAACAACCTTTTATTTTCATTTCAGTAATACAGTTGGCTGCTGTGCACAGCACATACGTATAAAAATAAAAGGAAACATTTTCTTAATATATTAGAATTCTTACTCATTTTTTTTTCTTTTTTTTTTCAGAGAACAAAATGATTGGCAAAAAGTTTGTTGTTGCCAACAAATCGTACAATCATTTCAACAAACTGGAACTAAGGCAGAAGGTGAGGTATATGTTAGAAAATAGGAGGGGAATTTGGAGGGGGCGTCTGCCCCTCAGTGCAGGAATACAAAACTGAGAAAACACAAAGACTGCATACATACAAGGACACACACCCATGCACAATCCCTTACAATCATCTTGCAAGCCGCAAATGGGGCCATTTCAAAGCTGGAGACAAAGTACAGTACAAAGAAACTGGTGGATCTTACATGAGAAAAAGATGTTTCTATAAGCACTTAGTTTAGAGGGCTTAAATTCTAAATACACATTTCTGTCCATCATTTTGCATTAAAAACCATGCAAAATTCTATTAATTTAATCTAAGAATAAAGAGATCAGAAATGTGATAGAGGACAGGGGTACAGCGGAGATACATATCAATAAATTAACATAAGTCATCACATACATAAAAAAGCAGTCATTTCGACATTTTCATTGAAGCAATCACATTGCATGCCATATTTGGGGTACAAAGAATTAAATCCATAGCTGTCAATACTAATATATTCATATTTTCAACATAATACAGCTGAAAATCTCTCTTTATACCCAGAACATAAAAAATGACCATAGCCATAGACCATAGTTTTAATTTTGCTTAAACCGATTCTGATTCATTTTTTGTTCAACCTCAAGTCGTTCCAAACCTGTGGAACACATAAAAAAGTTTTCTTTTTATTTTTTTTATTTTTGTTCATACAATGAGAGTCAAAGGGGTCCAAAACATTTTTTTTAAATATCTTGTTTTACATTTCACAGAAGAAAGAATATCACACAGGTTTGGAACGACATGAGGGTGCGTAGTCTTCCTATTTCAGTGAAATATACCTTTAAGAAAAAAGTCACAAACACACTCCATGAGCATATTATCAGTGTACCTGGCTCAAACATCCCAGCCATAACTGTTATAAAAATAACATCCTTCTCCTTTGTAGCATTAAGATCAAGTAGAAGCAGTAATGCAAGAGAAATCAAGGTCGGTCTGTACTAGCTAGTACTGCAGTGATTATCAAACCTTTTATTCTCGCCTGCACATTGCAGCTGCGACAGAAATCCAACGTGTTCTAACATGAAGTGTTTTGCACGTGTTTTAGAGGTATTGAAGCAAAGATATGAACAGATCTTGATTGTTGCCGTGTGAGCAACAACTGCAACAAAAATGATGATGGAAATTAAAAGATTTTCTTTGAAAAATTAAAGCCTCAGTCTTTAACTGAATATTCTTAAAATAATGAAATATTATTTGACTTTAAAGGAGATTGCTGTTTTTGTAAAAGTATAGTTTTACTCAACCTCAGGCCATCTAAGATGTAGATGAGTTTTTTTCTTCTTCTTCTTAATTAAAACAGATTTGGAGAAAATTTGCATTACATCACTTGCTCACCAATGGATACTCTTTAGTGAATGGGTGCCGTCAGAGTGAGTTCATACAGCTGAGAAAAACATGACAATAATCCGCAGATAATCCATATTACTCCAGTCTATCAATTGATGTCTTGTGAAGTGAAAAGCTGTGTGTTTGTAATAAATCATCACATCAAATTCCACCAACATATTTGTTTTTAGAACTGTTTTTGCCTGTAAACAGTGCTTGATCTGTGCGTATTTCTCTAACTTTACAAGACGGATGGACTGGAGTCATGTGGATTACTTGTGGATTATTGTGATGTTTTTATCATCTGTTTGGATTCTGATTCTGACGGCACCCATTGACTGCAGAGGATCCATTGATAAGCAAGTGATGTAATGCTAAATTTATCCAACATTATGACACGGCTCTGTGGAATACTTGATTCTTATCGGTCAATCGCAACATTCCGAGGTATGTTATTCCCAGATAACAACCGCCAAACTGAATAACACACCGCTCATCCGGGTACTACTTATATGCTTAATGAGTCACTCCGCTATCGTTGACTGTCTGGCGCCATCTTGTGACTGAAAACACTTAACTAAGACATCAGCATTAATTTCAACATATATGGTAAAAACAAATCTTTTTAGCCATGTAATTAGCAGGATAATGTACATCCAGCCGGTTGTTATCTCAGAATAAACCCCTTCAGGCTGATGCAAGACTGATCACCCTGTCTGGGTTAATTCTGAGATAACAACCAGCTAGATATACATTATCCATTACTTATAGATAAACATTATTAATCTACATCTTGGATGGCCTATAAGGGTGAGTACATTTTCAGAAAATTTTAATTTTTTTGGGTGAACTATTCCTGTAATTCTATAACTAGAAAAAGTGGGGCGAGGCAAGGGGATCGCCTACAAATGCCGAAGTTCAATTCAATTTCAAGTGCGACTTGAACCAAATACCCTAGACAAAGTCAACTGACTTGGGAATTTAAGAGTGTGCACAGGTGTTCGGGTCTATGCTTGGTATTCAAACATAAAGTAATGAGCAAATTATGTTACCTCAAACAGATTAAGACAGTTGTATTGGTTTTTACATTCCAAAGACTTTTTGAGGTGGGAGTTCAAGTATGCAGTCAACATGTTGGTGTATGAGCCCTCACTAGAGATCACTGACTGTAGAAGTAAAACATAGACACCACTGACTAGTATCAATACATATCTATGATTAAAAAAAAAACAAAAAAAGTTTAATTGCACACTATATTTAATCTGAGAAGTAAAATGAGTGGTTTTATTATCACTAAGCAACAGTTATGCTATCGTATAATCATGCCACATAACTCAAGATTAATGCAATTCTATGCATTTCACAAGCTTGATCAGCATTCATTCAAATGGAAGCACCCAAACCTTTCAGGACTAGCCGTCCACAGACTTTCAGTCAAATTCTGAGCTTGCATGAGGCGTAAAATAGCCCTCTCTGAGTTGAACCCCCAATAAGGATGCATGCAATCAGTTTTTAAAGTCAGCTATTTAGTTGTTGATCTAAATATGGAACAAAAACCTCTTTCTTGCATGCATAAAAGGAGGCAAAATAGCAGAGGCTAAGGCACCACCTAATCATGAAAAACAAGTGCTGTTATTTCCCTAAACTGATATTTCTTTTTCCCTCCATAACTTTTTTCAATGCGGATGTGGCTCTTTGAGGTAATAAAAAGTATCCATTTCACTTCTAAAAGCTGAGGATGTTAGTCCAGTGCCCGGTAAGATTTACACCAGTTATGGCAAGCACCCATAAAAAGTGAGAAGGCAAAAAAGCTCCTCGATAATATTCATATTAGAAATCATAAGCAGCAAAGAATGGCATGTACACAAAGTTCAGACACAAAGTAAGCTACCGAAATATACATATATTATTATTATTATTTCAATGAGAATAAATACAATAAGTATTATTTTAGTTCTTTGCAGTTCACCTCTTAGCATGTTTGGGTTACCTGCAAGAACATCAAACATGTGCAAATGATTGTGTTATTGCCAGGTTTGCTCATAAACGTGGGAGGAAATGTGTGACGGTCATTGCTGGGGAAGCCTTGTAGCCTCGCTTCAAGCGGCCATGTTTGCTGAGGGCGATATAAAAGCCCTTGTAAATGGAAGACTCGTATGCGTTGTAATTGTTGGGCAGCAGTGTCTCCTTGAACTTGCACTCGTCACGGAAGGCCCTCTAAAAATGGTATGGATTAGATAGTTAGTTTGGTATTACTCCTCCCATCCTCCTTCTAAACCACTTCTCCATCACATACTCTCTATACACCCTCCTTTCTAATCTAACTCGGGTAAAATGCATTAAAAATCACAAAGCAACACTAGTTCATTTTACACGAGTAATGAACCAATTGACAAAACCCAGGCAATTAATTTCCAGTTTCCATAGAATTCAATGAGAATGAATTTTTTCACAATCGCCACACAGCATGCACCTGGATTGAATGTTAGATTCTTTAAGGCCCATACTCCTTCAGATGGAGATGCCAATCAGATGAACATCAAAAAAAGGCAAACTTATCAGTCCATCAGTTTTATCTTCAATTTCTATTGTGTATAAATGACTGACTGTGCCAACAGCATAAATCTTTTAAGTGACTTTAATTAACAGATTTAAAAAATCTAAAGAATCTTTTTTTTCCAATGGAAAGAATCTTTTGTGGAATGGAAAGGTTCAGTGGAACTCTCAGTGCCAATAAAAAAACATTTATTATTTTTAAGAGCGCATATCATCAAAAGAGATAATGTGTTACTCTGGGTGAGATCTGGCATCTAAATAATCCCAGTTCAAAGTAGGTCATTTTACATTCAAGCCATGCACATCATCACAGCTCATATGAGCCAACAGTTATTAAAAATGAATGACAAGCCAAAGTAGCCTACTGAATGTAACATCAAGTGCAGCTGAGGAATCAAGACATTTCCAAACCGAATGACATATTCCAGACCATGATGCTCATATCTGAGCATCTTTAAAATTAATCAAAGGAAAATGTATACATTTAGTTCAATGACTTGATGTGACTATTCTCGTCAGAATCTATATATATATATTTTTTAATACATTAAAATTCTTTTGATTTCACCTTTTGACACCATCGTGCAAACTGTTCCATTTCCACACAAACACATTTTTGGCACGGTACAATTACAAACTGTTTGTTTGATGGTTGGATAATGATGTTCAAGTAGACTACAGTAGCCTATCAAAAGGCTGTTGTCCAGTTGAAAAAAAATATGCCTAGGCCTACATGTCCTTCTAGTATATGTTTACCTACAGTATATCAGGCATTCAGTCACTAGTCTGCAAGGTTATGTACATTCTAATCCTTATTTCTTAGCACCAGCACATAACAGTCATAAATGTCGGGTGGTGTTGTGACCTTTAATGAAAGGACAATTTTGTATTACATCAACATATATATATATATATATATATATATATATATATATATATATATATATATATATATATATATATATATTATGAAACCAACTTAAGACATTAAAAAAACTTATTTTAATTGTGTACTCACATGTATTCAAAGTACATAGAAAATATTTAAGCACGTTATCTTAATGGTTACACCACTTGACATTTTAGAGCCGTTAAATAAATACATCAATATATATTTTTTTATGAAACCAACCAGACATTCAAAGACTACATTCTAATAGAACTTGCCACTAAACTTGGCATTTTATCACCTCAGACTAGATGAATCCTTATTTCAAGACTTCAAGACTGAAGTGGCATTTTCTGCACAATACAATGAAATCAAACGACATACATCAAGGCATACCTACCGTTCCGTATAACCTTCCACGGCTGCTCATTGCGACAAACAGCTTGCTTTTCACTCCGTATAGACTAACCACTCCTCTCTCTACCGCTGAGATTTCTATAAGACCTGATTGAACAGAACATCAGTGTTACATACATGACAATGTGGCACATGGCAGCTCATTTACTCAAACGGTAGGATGCGTTCTGCACAAGTGGGTGGATCCAGGGGATGCACAGAGCCTTTGTTCTGCATTTTCTCCCATGCTGGCTCATTTCTTATAATGTGACATGGAAAAAAAAAAAGCCCTGCAGTTCTGGCATGTACGACAAGCAGATGGACGCTGTGTAAAATTAGTTGCCGTCTAAATTCGTCCAAGCATTCGTATCATGTTTGAGCCTCGTGAAATTCAGCAGTGATCGACACTAGGGTTTATTTTAATAGATATGTCATGGCTTTAGGACACATGCAACAATAATAGTAATAGGGGCCTAATAATAATAATAATAATAAATAATAATAATAAAAATAATGATAAATATCCTACAATATATATTAAATTAAACATAATTATATATCCTACTGTGTTGATCATAGCTTAGTTAGGGGAATTTCATAACTATGAGGATATCTATATTTCATTATGTTTTGTTGATTTACCTGTTTTAATATATATAGAAAGATATATAAATATATATATTTTAATATATATAGAGAGAGAGAGAGAGAGAGAGAGCTGTCATTCTCCATCCCTGGTATTACGCGTCATGCATGACATTTCTGGATGCAACTCACTGTACTGGTTCTCATTATGGACACCGTTTATCCTTCCGTCTGGCAGGACCTGCAGGTGAAACCCAATGCCCACGTTGCAGTACAGCCTCCGCACTCTCTTAATGCCCTGCAAATAGTCACGCTCCCAGTTCAGGTCCGATTTCTCCACCGAGATCCCCAAAACGGAGCGGGAGAAGAGTGTCTCCCACCTTTTCTCCAGTGAAGTTGCATTAGTCCTGATCGAGGTGGGGTAGGAGGACACGATCCCAAGCAGAAAGCCCAGCAGAATAACCGCAGTCCACGTCCAGCGCCCGCTGCTCTCGCACATACTGATGAGGAACCTTTGCGCAGTGGCCATCCGGTTTACCCTCGGGGCACGTGGTCAAAATTAATGCCCCTAAAAATACCACTCTTGTTTTTCTTCTTTCGGCATGGTGGCAGGGGCTTATTTTTGGAAGGCAGGTCGGGGCTGCGAGCGTGTAACGCAATAAGCCCCTCGGCAGATGAGAAGAGCAGGGCGGCAGAGCTTGAGCTGGTGGCGGTGGCGGCGATGATGATTACCATGTTTCACCTCTCTGGACGGGGAGCACCACACACTCACCAAAATGCAAGCTCACCTTGCCTGGGAGATCTTCGGGATGACATCACTCACCTTCAGGATGACATCATGCTGACCTCACCGCCGCCGGGGGTCAGTTTGAACGTCAAAACCCAATCGCTGTCAATCCACGCGAGCGGCACCGGGGAGAGCGAGCGCGAGAGTGAGCGGGAGAGAATATGGGGCGTGATGGGCTTCGTTGGCAGCTCCCAAATTGGACCGGGGGTCATATGCCTGACGGGCCGCTTCCTTATTTAGAAGGAACGTGTAAAAACAGGCCAGTTGTCACCGCGGAGCCGTGTCAATCTGGCAAAACACTTCCTGCGCTGTTTGCTCTGGAAGCTTTCACTAAGCTATATTTTTAATATGCCCCTTGATTTATTAATCTGGGTAAAAACACACAGGCTAGTTGGACGTAACGCTCGTCCGAGCGCGAACTGAACTCCTAACGCGTAACTAAGTGACTAAGCACTGATAGATAGATAGATAGATAGATAGATAGATAGATAGATAGATAGATAGATAGATAGATAGATAGATAGATAGATAGATAGATAGATAATTTACACCTGGCATGTAAACAAAAATTAAAGACAGTAGGCTATGTGTCCAACAGGTGGCGCTGTGTCATTATGTTAAAATGTCAAGCGCATCCAATACTCAAGAGTCACTCAAATTGAGTGTGCTACGTATTTTTTTAAATGTATTTTATGTTATCTATTACTATTATTATGATTATTTATGCATAGCTGTACAGTGCGAGGTCCCAGTATGGTCAAATATTTAATACCTAGCTTTGTTAATAACTTCTAAGATTCTTTTGTAGAAAGTAATAGGCTATTTTTTTTTTATTTCCTTGATATTTGAGACTGACATCAAAACTCACCACTTCTCAGATTTAATTAACCTAAATCAGTCAAAATATTAATTATGATTATTAGATTATCATTTAAATCAACCAACAGGAGCAATAAGTTTCTTCACTATCATCATTGTTTAAAAATGTAAAATAACATAGACCAGACTCCTAGTAACTGGTATCTTTATATTAGTTTTTTTTTTAATCATAAATAAATGTAAACAAATAATAATTTATAAAAACAAATATTTCTCCGAATTCTTTTTTTAGCTTTGGCCTAAAGTAATGAATAAACTATAATTAAAACCGAGTCAGAGATAATCCCTATGGACGCCATATAAAGTGCAATGAAGTTTTGTTTTTTTCCATGCAAAATCCTGACCCATTTATCTACAGCATTAATTGTTCAAGCACTTCAGAAGTCTAATTCAAGGAACAGAAGAGAATGTTGAGTAGTTGCGTGCGGCAGCATCAGTTCACATGGATCCACTTCATAACATGACACTGCACTAATTTACAGAAATGAGTTTGATGTCATTTCTTTAGTTAGAAAGTTTTGTCCTCTGTTGACACCAAAAGATTAACCAAACACCATGTAAACATTCAGGAAAAAAATTGAGTTTGCAATTTTTTTTTTCTAATATAATAAATATTTAATTAAATGTGAAGTATATTGTCCATTTGGAAATTATTGGATAGTGAAAATTATTTATATACGCCACTACTGAGGTGACAAACAGGATTAATGCAAAACAGAATGACATCATCTGAAACCTTTCAGTAAAACATAATTGCCCATGGCATTAGTTTAATGTAAATCATGCAGAAACAATATCTGAATTTAAGCTGTAAACAATTGACGTGCTGCATTAGATTTGACAATTCACCACTTTAAATAGTTCATCCAAATAAAAAAAGAAAAAATATCAGCATTTAAATATCAGTACCTCTTTTATTACTGACTGATGATTCTTCAACTGGACAAGAAGTTTATCCTGAGAATTTTGAAAATTTTTAACAAAGTCAAACCCTGTAGCACTCATACACATAAAGCTCCACACACACACTCTCTGACCAATGGTGAGTGTACTTACAGATGCATTACTTAAATAAAACATTTTTTTTACAGTTTTTAAAAGTAACCTACTGTGCTATTAGTCTTGGTTACTGACCAAGATTTCAAGTAAAAAAAATAAAATAAAAATAAGACACTTTTGTTTGACAAACAAGTCAAACAAGGTTATAGTACTACATAAATACAGACCTCGCCAAAACGAGTTGCTTATAAATTCCCATAGGGATATAAATATATGTATATATTATCAATATAAAAATATATATACAATAAAATAGTTCTTTACAAAGAATCTTTATAACACAACAGGAATTACATCAAGTCCATTTTGATGTGTCCATGGGTCCCATAGAGGTCTAAGAAAGCACAATTAATCCTCACAGCAAGCATGACCTATGAAGAAAAAGGATAAACAATGCAGTCAGCAAAATGTAGTACAAAGGATTTGCAAGCCTTGCATTAGAAAAAGCAAACACTTGTCTAAGAAAGGATTGGTGCAGAGCCCCTTAACGGACAAAGATGTTAAAAAAATACTACTACTAATAAAAATATGATTTGAGAAGAAAAATAGTATTCCCTTGCAAAAGTATTGCATTTACCCAAGAAACTTTGTATTATCTCGCAAAACATGTTCTCTCTTGCAAAGGTATTGCATTCCCCCAAGAAACTTTGCAATTTGCATTATCTTAAAAAAGTATTGCATTCCCTTGAGAAACTTTTCATTCTCTAGCAAAACATTCACGTTCTCTTGCAAAAATATTGTTCCCCTGAGAAACTTTGCGTTCTGTCACGAAACATTTGTGTTTTCTCCTAAAAAGTATTGCGTTCCCCCCAAAAAGCATTACATTCTCCTAGAAAAGTATTGTGTTCCCCTGAGAAACTTTGCGTTCCATCGCAAAACATTTGTGTTCTCTCACTAAAGTATTGCATTCCCCGGAGAAGTGCTGTATTTGCAAGGAAAACATTTGCATTTTTTCACCATCTTCATATTATTTCCATCACAAAAGTTTTGTGAGCGAACGCAAAGTTTCTCAGGAGAACCCAATACTTTTGGAAGAGAAAGCAAAGAGAATTGAAATATAGTTTTTACTCCCATCTCATTTTTTTTTAACCATCACTTTCTGTAGAATAGTCAGTGACATTTAACATGATGCTTAGTCTAAGGTGAACTGTGAAATGACTCACATGATTACTGCTGCTTTCAGCTTCTGAGGTCCTTTTGGTCAAAGATAATGTGGGTGGCAAAATAGATGCCAATGGCGCTAAAGATGGCAGACGAGGCGATGTACGTGGTGACGGACTCTGTGAACTGGACGATCATGCCCATGAAGAGGGTAGGGAAGACCTGAGAGAGAAGGAAGGTGCTGTCCAGAATGGCAAAGTCAAGTCCTACCCCACGTTTCCCAAAATCCTCTGACTCCAGACCAAGGGCGGCACCGTTCTGATGCAGAGGTGGGTAATACTCTGGTTCATCTCCACTGTAAGAAACATGCCCATTGGAAATGTCACTCTTGTGGTTGAGATCTCCAGGGCCGTTGTCTAGTGTCAGACAAACAGAATCTCTTGTGATGGTGAATCCATTTGTGTGCCCTTTTTTGGTTTTGCTGTTTTGCATGTACACCTGAAGGATGTTAGTGATGAGAAGCAAGTGAGACATATGTTACAAATATATCTAGTTTTTATTATTGATTAAGTCTATATAAAAAAGAGAGAAAATATATGTAAATATGAAATGCCTACCTCTTTCTCTTTGTGGTAGTGGCAGGTAAGCGTGTAAGGCAGTGTCTGCAGCGTTGCATAGGCAAAGCCAGTGAGGGCCGACATAGCCGTGACCAACAGGACGCTCTTGGACAAGCAGATGACCAGAGCGGAGATGGTGAAACACACCATGCTGCTCAAATAGACCACCCTGGACCCAAAGAGATGCACCAGCCTGCTCATGACCAGCGAGAAGAAGGTTGAGGTAGCGCACTGCAGGAACAGACCCAGGCTGCCCATACGGATACCTGGAGGGGGGATGGTAGAGAATTTCAGAGAAACAGGTTGGTGAATTTCAAGATTGCACAGATATTTTTGTATAGTGGCACTTAAAAATATTTCAGTGTTGTTTATAGCAACATACCTGAAAAAAAACATATTATATATATTTGGGGTCAGTAAGTTTTTTTCTGAAAGAAATTTATACTTTTCTTCAGCAAAAATTACTTAAGAATGAATTAAGTTGTCAAAAGTGAAAAAAAGCTATTATGCTACAAAATTTTATTTCAAATAAATACTGTTCTTGTGAAATTTTTAGTTATTAAATTCTGAAAACAAAATCACGGTTTCCACAAAAATATTAAACAGCACTGTTTTACAACATATATCCGAAATATGTCTTGAGCAGAAAAATAGCATATTAGACTGATTTCTGATGAACTGCCGTTAACTGAAAAATGAGTGTTTACTATTGTCATTTTGCATTACTGACACACTGTTTTCCTAATTAATGTTGTTCAGTTGCTTTGACACAATCTGTATTGTTAAAAGCGCTATATAAATAAAGGTGACTTGACTTGGATCACGTGACACTGAAAACTGGAGTAATGGCTGCTGAAAATTCAGCTTTGCGTCACAGGAATAAATTACCTGTTAAAATATATCACATTAATGATCAAACAAATGCAGCCTTGGTGAGCAAAAGAGACTTCCTTCAAAAATCTTACTGATTCCATACACTGATAATATACAGTGAGCTGGTAATTATCACAAAATAGCGTAAATTCAAAGGACACCGGTGGGCTCACCATTCTTTCCAACAGCTGCATGTCCAGGTAAACAACAATCCCCAGCCCTTGTGGTTTTGACAGATGAGGTCATTTCATACTGTTTGCTTTGCCCATTTGAGCATAATGGAGAATGTTGCCTTTGAATAAATCCTATTAGTGATGTTTACTAAGGCATGTGTTTGCAGGCTTTGGCGTTGTACTTCAAACAAGCCAGGAACTTTCCTCAGAGAAGGAATTCATCATTTAAAGCCGAGATATGTTCACTGTATTGAACAACTATCTCAAACACTTTTTGTTACATGGGGCACAGTTTGCGGTCGACTGCATTGACAAGACTTCATTTGTTTGCACACTGATCTTGACCACATCTGTCAAAATGTTTTGCTAAAGGAGCTTTCTGCTGGTGTCAAAGCTCAGTGGGAGAGGTCCAGATGCTAGCTTAACATGATGTAGATTTTGTAAGCTAGTTGTTGATAAGCTAAAGACATGCATTTGTTTTTATGAACATTGCTGGAAGCTCAAGCACAAGGCTGACAGAGGCCACATGTGGAGGTGAATACAAGTTCATGGCATAGAGACAGACAATCTGGCCAGAGGACGGAAATGAGAGACCACCAACAGCAGGAAAACAAGTTTATGGACAGTTTTAAAAAAAACCTGCCTTTTGACCGCAGACAGGGAAATGAAGTGAAGGTAATGTTTATTATTATGCTTAACTCCATGAAACAAACACTGATATCCTTTATATTCATTCTTGCTATCTAATCAGAGCCTCCAGACAAAACTGAAAATCTATGTACAAATATTAACCAATAAAATGTCCCTTAACATTAACAAAACATTAGGAACGCCTCTGAGTGGGAATGCATTAAGCATGAGTCAGAGAGCGTCTGTGAAATAAATAATATCATTAATCTCTTGGGAAATCAAACATTTCATGACCTGCTTGAAATGCAACATTATGATAAAACCGTTCTGGATTCAGATTGCTCAGTACATTGGAAAAGTTCTACTAAGGAACTTACTGCCCTATTACTAAACACCTAGCTGCAACTGCTCCCCATTGACTTTAATTGTATGGACAAAAAAGCTGAAAAATTCATCAAAACATCCTTTTTTGTTTTCCACAAAAGAAAGTATGTATTTCTGAATGATATTCAAATTGAAAAAAATAATTAGACCATGAAAAGTAGGCATTAACTTTATTTTCTGTATTAATTTTGCGAAATATTTCAAATTGAAAAAAATAATTAGATCAGTAGGCACAAGACCTGCATTTTGATTAAATTATGGCTAGTAATTATCAAATTGCAAAGATATATTGATACAATGAATGGATATTCAAATTGAAAAAAATAATTAGACCATGAAAAGTAGGCATTGTTGTTTTTAATTAAAGAAAATAAAAATTGTTGTTTGTAATGAATGGCACTAAAATATATCGTTATTTTATACATATGCTTTTCATCCCTATTCTGAATACTGTTAAATTTAAATAATTTGTTGTGTTAAGAAAAGAACTATATGTTTATAGTGTTTATAATGTTTGTAAATGTTTAGTTTTATTTATCTGTATTTTACAATATTTCTTAAAATAATAATATGTGATTTGTACACCGTTTGCAACTTATACGTGTTTTTTTTTTCTCTCTCTGCAATGCAGTTTTTACCCAAATTATTTTTTTTCTAAATCGAGCAGCCCTATACAAGTCCCAATATGAGTTTACAAAAACAATTACTAGATTAAACAGAACAATAACCTACAAGGCTAAGTGACATTAGCAGACAAAGATGAATCACACTTATGAATCCCTCACAATAAAGACTACAAATGTGCATTAAGAAAGTAAATGGGGTCAATTTTGATATTACTTACTAACCTTCATCATAGCGTTGCCTGAGAATGGTACCCGGAGCGGCACTGGGAACTCCTTCGTACAGTCCCTCGCCGACAAAATCTGTGTAGAAGAGCATGAAGGACATGACACCCATCCAGCTGCAGAGCTGTGCCAAACACAGCTGTCGCATGACACGTGGCACGTGGCAGTAGCTGCGATAAATGGCCGGTGTCATGGACCAGCAAGTCCTGAGCAGGCACATGAGTGGGCCGGACTTCAGAGCCCGCAGCTTACACTGAAACAGATAGCAGCATGAGCGTGGAAAAAAACGTCCGGGCTCCGACGGCACCAGTTCCAGGGTGGATGAGGGTTCCTCGGACACCTTCATTGTCACTAACACGCTGACCACAAAGATGAGGATGAGGAGGGAGAACAAGCACTCAGCCTGACCACCCAGGTAGAAGGAGAGGAGCCCACCGCTCCAGTCCAGGGCAGGTAGCAAATAGCCTATGCAACCTCCAAGGCTTACCATGAAGGAGAACATAGCAAAAGCCTGTCCGCAGTCATCCCTTTCACGGTACAGGTCCGAGAGTAACGCCTCCAGTGGCGTAAAGCACACCTGTCCGCAGAAGTCCAATAGGCCCACACCTAGGATGAGCAGGCCCACCTGGAGAGCCTGGTTGCGACTGGTGCTGCCCCAGCTCAGGTTGGCAGCCAACACGTCAGCATGTGGTATGATAAAAAGGGCTAGGAGAACTCCCAATGACAGCAACCATATGAAGGGTCGCCGTCGGCCATAGCTGCTGTTGCAGTGATCACTGGCTGAGCCAATCAGGGGGATGAAGAGAAGTCCCAGGACAGGTCCAATACCTAATGAAAAAGTATACGAATATTAAAAAAAGAAATGTTTTTTATGTTACTGGAGACAACATTTATGTCAGAGAATCACAGCCATGGCCTCTATCTTTTGGCTTCGTCTTCAGCCTGCTGTAATGCTGCCTGTAGTTTAAGGTGACCAGTATCTGGCTCTGGTCCCTCATCCCCACAGCTTTCTAATTAAAGCAGATGACTCAGTGCACTGGTCAGGCAATGATTCCCATTTCAATTCATGTCTTGATCTTCAGCAGCTATTTTTATTCAAGTGCGTGGTGGAATGATGACCTGAACATGCTCAAAATGCAATTAAAAGTTCACTGGAGTCAATTTACTCAGTGCACACTGTAAAAATCTTAGTACGTTTAATGGTAAAGAATATCAAAACATTAATGAGTTTAAAGTATACTGTGAACAATTGTCCTACATTTAACAGAAGCATTAATACTATAAATTAAAAATTAAATCAAATTGTTATTCATTCCTGCAATCTTCAATGACACATGATCCTTGATTTGCTGCTCAAGAAATGTTTTTTGAAATGTTTATTAGCCACGTTGAAAAGAGTTGCTAAAAGGTGCCATATGTAGGATTGACACCGAGTGGTTGAACTATTGGAGAGGGTTTTTCTCACCTGGCACCTCCTCCTCAGGCTTGACGCACACACAGGTTGCCAGATTGACAGCACCAACAGGAACAAGCGTACTTGACAATGAATTGATATGAAATACGCTGTGTTTTCCACCAACTGGCAACCCAAAGTGCCGAAATACAATTGGGTAAACTGGCAGTGGGCGGGTTTCACAAACCAAAACAAACACTGACATTCCGTCCCGGAACGCACATTTTCAAAGGAGAATAACTGACTGTAGCATTGTTTTTCAGATAAACAAGTATGTTAACTTAGCATGTCTCTTAAATATCTGCAAACATATTATGGTATTTTTATGCTTTAGTAGAGTCAAAAACTTACATACAGCAGCTTTAATATTTTTGTGGAAACCGTAATGCATTTTTTCAGGATTCTTCAAAGAATATAAAATTCAAAAACAGCATTTATTTAAAACAGAAATCTCTTGTAACATTATAAATGTCTTTACTGTCACTTTTGATTAACTCAATGTGTCCTTGCCAAATAAAAGTATACATTTCTTAAAACAACAAAAATAAAATCTTACAGACCCCAAACTTTTGAATTGTAGAGTATATAATGTTTTTGAAACTAATTTATGCTGTTTTTTGCAATCATGGTGCATAGTTATAATGTTTGCAAATTTGCACACATTACAAAAACACATTTCTAGACAAGAGCTGGAAACCGGAAAATGGAAGCATGTGTGTAAAATCACACCTAAATTTTTTTTAAGGCAACTGCATTTAAGGCACTAAGCAAGTATTGACAAACCATGTGTAATGTGAGGAATACTGTAGTTGGAACTGCCTACCATGAAGAGATTTATTTAACAATGTCAGTCAACTGTGCCTGTAAGTCAACACATGCTGTTTTTCCCAAAGTGGACGGAGAGTGGGATTATGCCCACTTCCCTTTAAAGGTGCCTTTGTGCTGTTTGCAGCAGTTCGAGACAATTAATCATATGACTCTTTTATTTACTACACAGTGCAATTCATTATAGTCATCCTAATGGTTTCTGTAGCTCCAATCGAAAAGCATGGCTTTAACAACACAAAGGTCATGGGTTTAAGTTCCGGGGAAAAAATGTATACCTATAATGCAGTGTTAGTTCGAGAAGAGGTCGCAAACAATTAATCACATGAGCATCAATCTGGTCCAAAAAGCCCAGACTAAGGAATTCATTTCTCAGGTCACCATAACATTAAAATGAATAAAATGCCTCCAAACCCCACTCCATTAAGAAACAGTCCAACAAAACCTCTGGAACCACAAACAACCACACACAAAACCTTTTGAAAGCACTTCCAATGGCAACGACATTATGAGTTTATATAGCTTGTGAATGGAAATGTACACAAAAGATCTTTCTTTGCTTTCCACTGCAGCTGTTGACAAAGAGAGCGGTGTGTAGAACGTATTAACAGACCACACATCTTCTGTCCGTCTGGTGCAAAGTGACCACATGCACATTTGTGAACTGGTTTTTTTTCTGTTTTGGTTGCGAGGCAAATAGTCTTTGAGAGAGATTATTTTACAGCAAAAGCCACATGGAAGCCATTTGTGGGCACAAAATAATGCATCTGTTCATATGGCACGCTGAAAAAAATCTCAAACAAAAACGCCAAATATTTAGAGTCAAAGGGCTGTTATTCTAGGATGAAAAATAAAAACAATCACTCAAGTCGCTATTCTAGTAGACAAAAGCAAATGATTCTCTTGAAACTGCACACTTTAAATTGTTTCAGGCCGTGGCCTAGTGGCATATATAAACAATGAAAATATATAATACTAATATTTAAATACATGTTATGAATATATATTTTATTAATATATTACATGAACTACCTTTCAAAATGATTTTATAGTTCCTTATGCTCACCAAGGCTGCATCAAAATACAGTATTGTGAAATATTATTAAAATTATCAGTTTCATATATTAATATATTAATGTAATTTCTTCCTGTGATGCAAAACTGAATACTCAGCAGTCATAACTCCAGTCTTCATTGTCACTTTATTATTATCACTGTTGAAAACAGTTGTAATGCTTATATTATTTATTATAATATTTTAATATATAAAACATTTTTGCTGGAAACTGTTTTTTCTTCTTCTCAGGATTCTTTGAGGAATAGAAATTTCAAAAGAACAGCATTTATTTAAAATAGATTTTATTGACTGTAACTTTTGATCAATTTAATGCATCCTTTCAGAATGAAAGTATTAATTTATTAAAAAAAAAATGACCCCAAACTTTTGAACGGTGTATGCATACATATATATTATTGCGATTTATCGCATCCAAAATAAAAGTTTGTGTTTACGTAATATACTGTATGTGTGTACTGTGTATATTTATATGTATATATTAATACACACATACATGTATGTTTAAGAAGTATATGTCATATATATTCATATTTACACTGAACAAAATTATAAATGCAACACTTTTTGCCCCCATTTTTTATGAGCTGAACTCTAAGATCTAAGACTTTTTCTATGTACACAAAAGGCCATTTTCTCTCAAATATGGTTCACAAATCTGTCTAAATCTGTGTTAGTGAGCACTTCCCCTTTGCTGAGATAATCCATCCACCTCACAGGTATGGCATATCAAGATGCTGATTAGACAGCATGATTATTGCACAGGTGTGCCTTAGGCTGGCCACAATAAAAGGCCACTCTAAAATGTGGAGTGTATATAAAGTATAATATAAATCAAATATTTGGATGCGATTATTCTATTTCAAATAATCAAAATTAATCGACTTGACAGCTCTAGTGTGTGTGTGTGCGTGTGTGTGTGTGTTTGTGTATTATAGTAATATATGTATATTTATTTATTTATTTTCACATGACACTTTATCAAGTTTAATTTGATACTATTACTAATACTATTACTTTCTCTACAAGTTTTCCATAATACTTTCTCTGCTATTTTTTCAAAGGAATAATAAGGAAAACAATAAGGAAAATAATAATAATTCCCTAGAAATGAAATTTTTGAAAATGCTTCTCAAAACTCCTAACACAATTAGCAGGACATTGGGGGTGAGAAACTGAAAAAGTGCACATTTAAATACGAGTTAACAGTCGACTCCACAAGCCCACAATATGAGAAAGAGGCTTCCAGATCTAAGGTAGCCCATGATGACTATATTTTCTGATGAAATTCCAGAGGGAAGTCCCACAGAATTTTAACAAGATGCAGTAAAACTATACAAGCTTCCACACAGCTGCTGACCCTCAAGCTTCCGGGCCTCTTCCTGCAGTCCAGTGCTTTCCAATTAGCACCTGATTACCACCTGGATGGGGCAGAGAGTGATTTAGCCAGTAATTATTATAATGGACCCCATTATAGGATCAGCTCCTTAGTGGGAAACAACCTTGACTTGCTGTTTACTGCACAGCCCTTAATTAACCAATCATAAACCCTGGTTCCACATTCCAAAGTTAGGCTGAAACCTTACCTAAAACCATCGTCATGTACTGTTCCTCCACACCAGCCTCCAGCAACAGAGGGGGCACGTAGGTGATCCCAGCCGCCACGCAGATCTCCAGGCCACATGTCAGCGAGTTGAGCAGGACCAGATGCCACTGAGACCTCCATCCAGTCATATTTACACAGGAAGGGTTCACCTTTCTCCCGTGTGTCAGTAAGAAAACTACTCAGTCTTCCAGGAGAAGGCGAAAGGTGAAGGGTCGGGTGCCCAGGGACGAGGTGGGCGCGTGGGGTGCGGGAGAGCAGAGATTCGGACTCTCAGTGGGCTCAAATGAACTAGGGGATCCATTGTGTCTTCAGCATTCTTAATCTGAAAGAAAAAGACAAAAGGTATGCATGATCCATTTTTGTGATGGACACTATGAAACACATTACTGCAGATGTTGTTCTCTCTGTTCCTGACCCGCTGGCCAAACTAAGGTCACCCTGTCTGATGGCCCTCATTCCCCCTCACTCTCTATCATTAGCTTGTTCACTCAGAGCTGATTTGACTGGGCCTCCTCACTGCAGTTGCCACCTCTAATTAGCAGCCTTTGTTCATGAAAAGCAATGTTAATGAGTCTGATTTTTACCGCTTCTAGTGGAGAACCGTGCATTGAGAGCATTACTCTGTGGCTGCTTTTCGTTAACCGGGGGAGACTGTGCAATTATGATTTTTTTATGACTAATATCAGGGTTCGTTTTCTTCAGCAGGTCATTCATGCTTATTCTGGAGCATTCCAGTGGAAACACTGTTTTAAACAATGATGGTTGTTTAATTTAAAGTCTAGGAGTCTGAATTGAAGTTTAAAAGTATTTAAACTAAAGCTTTTTATTGGAAAACAAATAAGTAATCTAGTGCTTGAGATATGCTTATTTCCAAACATTAGCATGGCAAAATGTATTTACATTCTAAATGTCAAATACTATAAGCAATTTGAGTGAAAATACAAAATATAAGACAATCAGTTATTGGAAAATTACTGTACTGTTCAATGTGTCACAAAACTATAAAGAAGCCCATTTCTGCCACATAAGAAAAAGAAATGCTTTGGTAAATCATAATTATGATATAAAAAAGTCAAAATGATGACATGGTAAGTCATACATAAAAAGTAAAAAAAAAACTTCTCACAACTGTAAATTTTTTACTTTTTATGTTATAGTTTTAACTTTTATATGGCAATTATGATGTCATTTTGACTATTTATGTCATAATTTCAATTTTTGATCATTTTTATTTTTATTTTTCATTTTATTTCATATTTTCAACTTTGTCAATTATAAAATCATAATTATAAATAAAGCATGATTTTCCCCCCTTTTTTGTCTCTCTAAATGCAAAATCATTAATAAGGCAGCACTAACTAAATTATATATACAGTACACACACACACACACACACACACAGACATACACATATATATATATTATATATATATATATACATACATACATTTGTTTTTAATTACTGTAGTACTTTGGTAATTATTAATTTATATAATTTTTTAAAATTGTATTCATTATTTATTATCATTATTATTTTTAAGAAAACAAAGGTAACTAAAATGTTAAGAAAGATGTTTTTGTCTATTTTTGAGGTTGGATGCTAAAAATGTGAAGGAGGTTGGCCACAAGTTTATTAAAAGTATTTTTTTTATTGATTCATCAACATGTCTTTATTGTTAGATAGCACATGCACACCCTCTTAAAAAAGATCAAAACTGAACAATATATTAAAAGCTGATGATTAATTGATTCATTAATCACCAGAATAGTCAATAAATCCTTCTAATTATATTCGCTGATTATCAAAATAACCATTAGTTGCAACGGTTTATTTTATGCCAAGCTGTTCATGTCTATCATCAGATCTGCTAGCCTCCACCAATGACTTCATCCACAACCCAGCGTTCTTCTCCATACATGTGCAAACAAAGCATCTCATGTGAAATACAACACCAACGCACTCTCTCTGAATATCATTTCCTCCCACAACTCTCCTGGGCATGACATGTCAATCAGATGATGGACGTCTTCTCTCAAAATGACAAGAAACTTCTAACAACATAAGACACACTGAAGCTTTTCACATACTGACCTTGCAGAGAGAGGCTATTTGGTTTTCAAATGCAAATATGTTTTGCTAGAACTCAAATGATAGGCAAAGCACACTAGAAAATTTGACTAAAAAACAGATTTCAACAAGAACAGATCAAATTTGATCACTTACTTCTCTCTAAGCACTTCAGGTAACTTGATTTGCTTCAGAGCTGCTCTCGATAATGTTTAAAGTGCTGAAACTCTCTCTCGATTAAATCAAGCTCTTCCTGAGCTCAGATATTAAATCACAAGTGACGGCGAGTTCTGCGTCTCTAGTTCTCTGGCACTGACTGCCACCCTGCCATCTGATGATGAGACATGTGTGAGAACACTCAGAGCAGCCGCCACCTTTCAGGAGGATGAAAAACAACCAGGTGCTAAATTCATATTTGCTCCATCTATGTGGGCCATCTGCTCAATGTTGGCAGATAGAAAGCATATCATCTCCATTTGAAAAATCTATAAGAAACTTTGGAGAAATTATTCAAATCTACAAGTTCATTTTGTATATAGGGCTTCATTAAAAAGGTTTTTAAATAAGGCTATAGTCAAGGGACCAAAACAAACCAAAAAATATAACAAAGACTTAATTAGCATTCTGTATTTCAGTGTATTATGCACAGTGGACTTATTTTAAGTATTTAAATAAATAAGGAAAATATGTTTAATCTAAATATAGAGGTGTTTAAACTATCTTACACCACCAAAAAGTGCATTAAAGGCTGAAGATTGTGCGAATTTGTGAAATATCTAATAATGATCTCATCATATGGTCCATTATTGCACGGTCAATGAAAAACAAGCACAATACTTTAGCACAAAGCATATAACAAAAATGGGGCTCCACAGACGCAACCATTTCACACCAATTACTTCAGTCCTGAAAGAAGCACTTCAGGGGTCTATCCCAGTCCATCTCTGTAGGACCTCCACCCTGCTGTCCCAATGCCTAGACAACCCCCCAAGGCCCATCTCATGACAACTTCCCCCACCCCATCCAGAACTAGCCTTCAAGGTCATATTCTTATTGATGACTAGAATGACTAGAATTCTACAACAATTACAAAAGAGAAGCACATTAATGCATGTTTTTCCTGAGTCGTAGTTAATAGACTTTTATAATGCAGATGAAGTATCTCACCATCTCCTATACTTCTCATATGTTTTTTGTTTTGTTTTAGCTAGTTATCAACAGCATTTGTGGAATTTTAAGTGTGATTTATTTTTTTATTTTTTTTACAACTATTCAATATATGAAAGTTTGATATTGAGTAAATTATAAATTATATTTTAGTTATAATTTTGCTGGTTATTTTGTTATTTCTGCTATTTTTGTCTCCAAGCACTGCAAAGTACAGGTAGCAACGTTTCAACTAAATGAAATGAGTGTTTTTGAATGAGGTTGAGTGATTTAATAACTCATAAAGTGACTCATAAAGATGTCACATGTTTTGTTCCTTAATGAATAGGTTGATAGTAATATTCAATGACTTACTAAAAAAGACACTTGTCGCCACCTACTGGTGAACTGTAACCTGCAGAAAGAGTCAAAAATCCTTCACAAATAATACACAGACTGACAATCTGTCTGGAACATGCAAACATAGTCAAGCAGAGTGATTCTAACAGTGAAAAGTCAATCGCCTCATAAGACAAATCAACAAACAGGAAGTTAATATTACGTTACTTAAAGGGATACTCCACCCCAAAATGATTCACTTACCCCCATGTCGTTCCAAACCCGTAAAAGCTCCATTCGTCTTCAGAACACAATTTAAGATATTTTGGATGAAAACCTGGAGGCTTGAGACTGACTTTCATAACTTTTATAGACCTTGACACTGTTATTTACTTGGCAGTCTACGGGACAGTCTTAAGCCTCCAGGTTTTCATCCAAAATATTTTAAATTGTGTTCCGAAGACGAATGGAGCTTTTACGGGTTTGGAACGACATGGGGGTAAGTGATTACTGACAAAATTTTCATTTTGGGGTGGAGTATCCCTTTAAATTTTAGGTACAATATTGTGCTATTTTGTTTATTTAGACTCAGCAATGCACAGTAGCTGTGTTTTGTTCCTAACTGAGTGTTTCTGAACAAATCAGTTGAGCTGATTCAGTGACTCACTCATTAAGATATCACTTGTTTAATTCCTGATAGAGTCAGTGTTTTTGAACAAAACAGTTGAACAAATCAATGGCTCATTCAAAAAGACTATTCACTCATTACTGTTAAAATCCTTTAGAAGTTATCTAGTGTAACATTGTGACTGGCCTTGCATGAGTAAAGTTAAATCCAATCATTCAACTTCAATGACCATGTAAAGCCATTAAAACAGATCGCATTTACATGAATACCATGGATACCAGAAACAGACATGACATAACTATCTGCAAATGACTGCTTATTTGAAGCAAATTCCACAGTAATTATGTTGGTAATGCATAACTAGATTAACTTTACTTAATTAACATTTACTTAAAGTATTCTCAGCTCAAAAAGGATGATTTAGGGACATATCTTCTTTTTTAAACAAAAATCAGGAATGAGTCTAGATGCTTCTTTTGTAATCAACATTAGGCTACACCACTGAACATTATTTTTAAGCAATGCAAACGAAGGTCAGCATGAAGAATTGTGTTACTCAAGTTAATTTCAGACCCTTGTTACCAAGGGGAGAATTTGACATAATGAAAACTGACAATTCAAGGAGATGTGTCACTCACGAGGCATTAAAATTGTTATCATGCCAGCGGTATCATGGTTCAGAGACACAGGGGAACCTGGAAGTTATAAGCAGAGCTACCGTATAGAATTTAGCAGCATGTTTGACGTGCCTTAAATTATGTGTCAAATGAAAGCCACATGTGTTTGCTTTAAACCTGGCGTGCCTTTACTGTGACATGAATCACGCTAAGCAAAGGCACTGGGTCATTCAGCCAGCACAATGGCCCCGCTTTTACATCTTCAAAGTTCAAACCATTCCCTCATGTCAACTGATCACTGAAATGCACAGTTTTTAAACATGCTCTAACCACCTGATCTGAAAAGGTTTTAGCATTGCATACCAGGTTAAGGATCCTTTGACACCACCATTGCTCGTCTCACACACCACAATCCCAGACCTATTCAATACCGCATCCCCCTCTGCCCCCGCAGATAATCTTTAATGGCTCTGAAGGGTCTTATTACCATACAAAACAGGCTTTGTGAACATTGAGCCAATGTTAGTAACTTGATATACTGAAGAATCAAGCCCTTTCAGTTAAGCTTTTATCAGGTCTTAAGAGTCTTAGAAACACCCTTAACAACAGCCCGAGTGTCTGAGCCTAAAGCAGAGGAGAGCATTTCTCCAGAGTGACATCAGAACCACATGCAACAGTGGATGTCCAACCAAAAACCTCAGATGATGTTCAACATGGTTTGGCTGAAAGTGAGATGAGATCAAGGCGAGACTGGAGCCATTATCCCACAATTTAACATACCACTTAGTCAAGCTATTTAGCAGTCAACTCAAAATCTCAGACTTTGTCATAGACTCCAAAGTGATTCTGGTCTTGATTTTAGGGAAGGTCTCGGCATAATTCTTCTTTTAACTGAGATCGCACGACAATGGCATATCTTGGGCACATTAAATTTATCCTAGCATCCGCTAGCGCGACCCCTGACCTCAGCACTTGGGCCCGATCATATGATAAACCATCCCTCAAAGACACGCAACAGTTTGACATTTTGTTCACATGTTGTATGATGTAATTTCAAGTTTTCCTTTCTCTTTGGAGTGTTACAAGCTGTTTGTGCATAGATATGATCCATAAAGTTGCAAAGACTAAAGTCTCAAACCCAAAGAGATATTCTTTATAAAAAGTTAAGACTCGTCCATGCCCTCCTAAAAGTCTACGTCACTGTGTGGGAAGATTTGCATAACACTGCCCAAATGTTCACTCAAAGAATGAAGGCATAACTTTTATTCTCGCTGCAGTATTGTTGTTGCCACCGCCTTCATGTTGTGGAGATACTGTTTCATTGTAAAAGCGAAACTACTTTGTTTGGCCTTCCAAAAGAGGATGATATCTGCTTAGTCATGCCTAGAGCTGATCCGTGCTGGTTGCTGAGGAAATACATCAACTTTGCGCTGTGGATCGCCCGGTGTCATCAATTGTGGTTGCTGCAAGCCCGCCGGGCGCTCCTTTATCGAATCCGCTGGCTGTTCCTCACTCAAGCTGCAGTGTGGGACGCTGTGTGACGCATTTTATGGAGCACTGTTTCCTGAACCTGCAGAGTAGCCTTCAACGGGTGTGTGCTCAAAGGCTGTTCTATAAAGTGGGGCAGTTCCAACTTTGCAAGGACAGTCTGGCGCTTCTGACTCACAGCCTGTAAGTACATTTTTTATATTAAAAAACTTTGCCACTGATGATTCAAACACGAGTTTTGAGCAGTGTAGAGTAGCGCTTGTTGTTTGTCGTTTCTCTGATCACAAATGCAGACATGGTTTTATGTTTACCTGGCGCGATATGCAACGCAACTTGTAAAAACACAGTATAAGTCATTATAATCAGTAAATATGTCCCCACTGGATGCAACAAATGTCTCATTTGTAATGGGTTTTATTGGTTTTGTCTCGCCGTGCCGGGAGACGGCATCACAGTATGGTGAGGGGCGCAAATTTTCCGTCACACGCTTGAGGTATTCGGCCAATCACAATGCACTGTATAGCTGGCCAAACAGCGTACATCTCGCTTTTCAGAACGATGAGCTTTGTAAAAATTGACACGTTTCAGAAAGGCGGGGCATAGAGGAGTAATAATGCACAGTATGTGGAAAATTATGTATTTTTTTTTTTTTTTTTTACCTCTTACCAAATACACAAAATAATGTTCTTTTTTAGCAACGTCATATGACTCATTTAAGGAAAAACATTTGGATTATTAGACTATTAGATCAATATAACTGTTGGATACTAGTAAAATTTTAAGTTAAAATGTTTTGCAATGGTTAAAAGTTTAATATGTTACTTTAGCATCGTAGCAAAATTATTCCATGATTATTTTTAAATAGATTTTACTGTACTTTACTTCATGCATACAGCATTTTGAATCCACTGAAACCAATGGAACTTCTGACTGAATGAAATCACCATTTCAGTCCATTTTAGAACAAACACATAATTATCAAGATATACTTAATATCATCAAAGGGTTGCAATTTTGCAAACAATGCATTGCAAAAGCAAGAGGTTGGCTACACTGAACTGATCCTACACTTTCTCACCCAATGGTATCAGGTTCAGGTGCAGACACACAATCTGCCGAGCCAGTTCACACTCAGGCTTTATGCATCTCCAGGGAGAGGAGCGCTCAGTTATCTGATAGACACTGGATACAGAAAGACACTTATCAGGTCAAAAGAGAGAGGAATATGGGCTGCCGATGACCTAAGAGACACAATAAAGCAAGCTCTGATCCTTTCTATGGAGTGCTATGAAATTACAGAAAAGTTCTGGAAAGGATGGACAACAAATCAGCTATAACTCATATAATTTTTGAAACATATGTCACATATGTCTGTGTGAGTGCACATAAGATATAATATGTATATATATTCATACACATCCCATTCATTTTATTTTACATTTTTTTTATGTTTTTTTTTTTACAAAAATAAATTAAGAGGAAAATGTATAAATATGTCAAGCATCATTCATGGCCTTTGCAAATACCAAACATTGGAATTATTCTCAAAGGTGCTAAAGCATGACTTCATCGCCCTTGAACCTTTTATAGTAGCCGGATTACACACATAGGCACACATTTCTCTCACAGCATGCAGAATTTGCTTAGGATGGAAAAAAGAAAGTGTTATACAAATAAAAGGAAATCTTACCGAATACATTCAATAGTACACACCGTCCATGTCATTAACTCCTTCTGCTACCTTTAATTTCATTCTCACCCTTATTCTCCCTTCATAGCGCTCTTACTTGTTTGCCCCGATATGTGTGATGGAAAATCCCTTGTATGGGGCAGAGATCCTTTTCTAAGACACCAAAATCCTGTCACCTCTGGCCCCAAACAACACTAAGCGTGGCCCCCAGCAGAGCAGCCCAACACTGATATGAAACAAAGAACGCATTCATATCAGTTCCACCTCAGGACTGTATTCTCTCCATCCCCTCCTCTTGTCCAGCCCACCCACCAACCCCCTGATCCATCTCATTTCCCTAGCTAAAAAAAACCCTGCAATAATGGCCCAGATCAGGTTAAACTGAGAATAAGGACAGGCATTTCTCACACCTCTACCTCCCAACCCCGGGGCCAAAATCTTTTACAACCATCCCCAACACCAAAACCTAACCTGCACACTGATGCACTTTGAACATGTTAGCCCCCGGTTTTTAAAACGGTTTTTGTACAGTGGGGAAAAAAATCTGGACCACATTTCCTTGTATGGACACAAACGTCCAAGGTATTCTTCAGAGAATAAGGAGAGTCATACAGGTTTGATGACACAATATTCATTTTTGTGTGAATTATCCTTAAGATAAGATGCATGACTCGATGTAGATACAACGAACAGCTACAGTTATTGCACTAGTGTAGAAATAAAAAACATAACTAAAATGTCACCAGTATTGTCAATCAAGGGTAAGTGATTATTCACACAATAACCTTTAAGCAAGCCTGGGATTGAGATTGTGTGTGGTACATCTTTGGCTGAGTGCTAACGCTCCTCCCTATTGGTCTTTATTGTGATTGCTAAGTTTACTGCCATCTATCTTTGGTTCATTAAATAGTGATTATGTTAACACAAGGTATGATGTAATTTTCTGAGAAGACTACACACACTCCCAGTTACTGAGAAAAACAGCCCTTGGTGCTGTTTATGACCATGAATCAGTCAATCTGTTGGGTATTTATGTATGACTAAAAAATTAAGGAAAAAATACTGTTGGTTAGCCATTACCCCAATAAAAAAAAATAATAATAATAATAAATATCACCCTTGTATCACCCTGAAGGGGTTATTTCATAGTTGCTCATATGAATAAATAAAAATGAATGGATGAGAGAATGAATATTTAAGTTAAAATATTTTACATTTTCCTGGTTATTACATGACTGCTTACTAACTAACTAAAACAGACAGACAGTTAGTTCTGGAATCAGACTATACTGTTTGCGCTGCATGTTTTTTGGTTCACTAAGAAGAACCGGCTCACTAAAGACGTTTGTTTGCAAATCAGTATACGGCAGTGTATGTTTTTTTGATTTGATAAAAAGAACCATATTACTAGATTCATTCATTTTGCAACAGTCCACACTGTTTGCGCTGTATGTGTTTTGATTCACTAAAAAGAACCAGCTCACCAAAGTCATTATTTTGGAAATCAGAGTACACTGGTTGCGATGTATGCTTTTCGATTCACTAAATGAACTAGCTCATAAGAGTCACTTGCTTGGCAGTCTGACTACAGAAAGCTGCAATTGACCAACCAAAATAAATATTCCAGAGAGTCACGTAATCGCGGTCAGTAGTCAGTACCTCTATAATTTAAAGATCCATGTGAGTCATATAAGGATACACATTTACCATCTGAATCACAGTAAAACGGGTACTACTGAGCAAAAAAAAAAAACACCTCTCAAGACACATCAAAGGCTCTTTCAAGATATTGTAGACAGCAGCCTATCAAAGTTCATTGCTCATTCTATTTCAAAAGTAATTCATATAATCAGAAAATCCCAAAATTAGAAGACGTTTCAGTAGGGAATGGAACAAATGGTGCCACAGTAGCAGGCGCAGCCTTGCAGCCATTCCCGGGTGGAAAATTCCATCACACAGGAGACACAATTTGGAAATTACAATCATTCAGGAGCTCTTTCTATTTTTATGTGCCCATCCATAACCAGGGATTGACTTTTTACTGCCTGCACTTCTTAAAACTCACCTGATCTATTCTTGTAGACGTTAATGTCATGGTTTTGGAAACAGCTGAACTCACAGTGCAAAGTTCTTTTCAAATAGAAATTTCAGATGAAAAGGCCATGGAATATAATTTGGGTGTATATGTGTACAGTCAAAAAGACACACATAAGGTGCTCAAACACTCACTGAATCAACAAAATGTGGAGACACTCCACCAACAATAGCCAAGCTGAAATGATCATCAAAGCACATGGCCATACTGACTTAAATCACAGTTTATCCTTTCAAAGAGTTCAGTGCATCTCAGATATCAAAGGTCCTCTTTTATCCTTTTCCCTACATAATAGAGACCTTCTCCCCAACCAATATTTCTCACTGTCACTCAGACACTGAGTTACTTGAAAGGACAGTAAATCACAAACTTTCATTTCATCCCCTTCGTAACTAGGGGTTTCCTGGCATATACAGAATCTGTTTATTCAACCGATGCATCAGTGTTTATGTTAGAGGCTTTTCTTCCACGCTTCGGGCAATGTGGCTTTTCTCTAGCAACATCTGGCCTTAAGTTATCACCATGGGAAAATGACTTGAGACGAGTCTCATTTATCCTGTCCTCAGGGCCCCATGTACACCATTGTGATTTTGACCTGATACTCTGCATAAAAGTATTTGCTATTAGAAAAACAGCTTAGCTTTGGGGCCTCCTCTGCAGACATTAAATTTGTGGATGCTTTTTTAAAATTGTAATAATGAAAAATACTATCGTCGAAAAATTACTATCGTCTCTAATGCGATTTGTTAAAGCACATACAAAAAAAGTAGCTGTAGTTTCTTGTCAGTTGTTCTGACTATTCCAAACAGCACATTTTCAAAGGATGCCAAAAATATCCTATTTATAAGGCTGCAACTCTCCAGTTCTTTGTAATAAATGTTCTTTTGAGTCCACGAACACAGAGGCAGAAAACAAACAGTTGGTAGAGCAATGTTGAAACACAGTGTTCCCACATTCTGTTTCAGTATTCAGCGGTTTTCATCACTTTTGTCATCTTGCCATCATGTTATTCTACAAGTGGGAGGGTGACATGACTGAAAAAAGTGAAATATGAATGAATCCGAATTAATGTCCTTCAAATTATTCTTGCTTATTTATTTTTTTTACACGAGATGGGTCATATGAGGTTTGTCTGCAATCTGCAATAAAACCATTTGAACCGCAACGCCTCAGGCATGCAATACAAAGTGTTTCATCACAAAATCTGCATTCACCACCATTGTCTTGAAGTCCTAAGAATACACCACATCAATCAGAGTATATATTTCATTTTCTAACTCGAGCAGACATCACTAGCTCAGCCTGGCCTTCACTGGCAGCTCCAATTATTTACTGAAATCCAGTCCAGCAAACATTAAAGGAATGAACAACTTGAAAGAAATAAACTGAGCCAAGAGTATGAAAGGTGCATTTCCGAAGCTGGTTGGCAGCCATCTGAACCCTGCAAACTTGGCGATTTGCTCTAGACGTGGAGACATCATTCACCTTTAGCCAGCTGGCAATAGCTCTGTGTATTACAGGTTAGTGGTGTGAACTTTAACCTTGAGGCAAGTGGAGGCTTTTTGGAATGTATTTGTGTCTTTAAACAACAATTTGAGCTCCACCAAAAGATTAAAAAAAAAAAAACTAGTTGAGTTTCAAGACGAGTTACAGCAGCTTAATTAGCTAAATTCCAGAAGTCAACTTGCTTCTCATCTGTTGAGATAATATAGGGCAACTGGAACAGGGTGACTGGAAAACTGACTGGATATACTGAGGACAGCTAAATATGCAAAAGAACCAACAAATAATCTTGTTTCTGAAGCAGTCCATTTGGCCACGAGTTTCAGGCAAAAAACAACAGCAACAACAACTTTGCATAATAAGAATAAGAATTATTATTATTATTTATCTGCAAATATATAATGCAGTATATTATTATTACAGTCTATTTGCAATAAGTTCCAGCCAAAAATATATATTTTTTATTAATATAATTTTTTCTTACAATCATTTAGATTGCAAAACTTTGCATCATGTTATAATGTTATATACAAATATCTATACATATATAATGTAAAATAACAAAACGAATACAAATAATAATAATACTTATTATTATTATTAATACTACTACTGCAAGTTTATTTGACCATGATTTTTAGACAAAAATAAAATAAAGAAATATTAAAATAAATCTTAGCCTTTTAGATTCAAAACTTTTAATAATAATAATAATTATTATTATTATTATAAATTATTACATATAATGTAGCTGCACATATAAATTAAAATAACTGAATAAATAATAATTATTGTTATTATGCATAGTAGTAAAATGTAAAAATTACTCAAATAAATTGGAGCATCACCACTGAACTTTCAACTAAAATGTGTTCTCTATATATCTACTATAACTCACCATCTTGCATGGTGGTAAAGGTGCTGAAAGAGGAGCATGTGTTATTAAGAAAACATAACGCCTTGACTGGCTTAAGAGGCTCTGCAGGTTGCGTGATCTGATCTGCTGTTGTGTAGTATTAGGCGAGCTAAGTACAGCTGGTCTGTCAAGGGAATTTCGGGTGAGGAACATTTCTTAAGGAAGTACCAGATGAGCCCTGTTAGTGCTGGATCTCAAGCCCTAAAGCATCTTTATGCTCAGCTAAACTTAATGAAAAAAAAATCTTACTTATTAAATTAGGTTTGTCTGTCTGGTATAAAAGAAACATAGTGGAACACACTCTCCGACAGAGAAATGAGCTTTCAAATGTGTCATTTTCTGTTTATTAAATAGTTTTAGGCGAACAATGTCAAGAGAGACTGCTATAAATAAATACTTGTCTAGACTCCCCATAAATATTGTCTAGCTGTCAGCAGTGACTCATAATAACTGTGCTGGTGGATGGAAAATATGACCAAATATAACCACCTTTGCAGCTTCACTTAATTCCGATTTGAATATGAACATCTGAACTTGATATTATAACATGTAACATACAACATGTTCGTTCAGTATCTTGTATTTGGTACCAGCAGACATTCACTGAAACATTTGCTGTCTCACAAAATCTTTTTTGAACGTAATAGGTGCTGACTAATCAAACTCATTCAATAAACAATCCAACGATTCTTTGACATTATTATAGTATATTGCGGTATATTTCATGATTCAAATCGTTCTAATAAACCCAAAGGTACAGGTTGCTGTTTATTACATTGTAAATAACGATTAAAATAAAGAGTTGTTAACCTTAATGAGTCGAAAATATTCAAAAAAGACGGTTTTTGGTTTGTTGAGTCGGCGAGTTGTGTTTAACGCGTTTGAAAGGCAGTTATTGATTCAATGACTCAGTGTTGTTCAGACCGATTTTAGGAACTTATTCGATTAAAAGGTGAGACTCCAGAAGAGATTCGTTCATCGAACGCTCTTAATGCGCCGAAATATCTGCATATGACGCCCAAAAATGCTGTCTAGGCAAGTAGCTGGCTAAGTTTTGAGACAGACAAAACACGAGGCAGACTAAACAAAGTCTCAAAATACTTAAGTATTTACATCCCCCACAGCCATGTGTCAAAACAGCGGGGGTTACACCAAACGTTTCCAGCTTTAGAAATACTTCAGTTGGAAAAAAGAAATGTTCGACTCAAATTGTTAAACAGTCGATGCCACCCTTGCACTTGGCACCCCATATAAATATAATGGAAAGGCAGAGTACAAGAGGCTACACAATGTTTGTGAGTTTAAGTGAGTCAAGCTTTAAACGTTAAACTTCCAGATAAGGAAAACAGTTGTAGGTTTCTATCGTGGACATCACTGATAAAAAAAACATGCGAATTTAAACGTCATGCAAGCAACGCTAGTCTTTGTGTGTATAACGGTACAAACATCTTTGCTGTTCTCCTCTCCAGTGATTTTATATGCGGCGCGAGCGTATCACGCAGGAAGAGGAAGTTATTTTGATTCAATGAACAAGTTTCTTGCGTTTATCGCTCATTCGGAAACCTCTCTCGGCTCGACCACGTCAATGACACCAAGTATAAAGCTCCTATATATTATAAAATCACTTATATAGAGACGAGAACAAGCTGCTCTTACCTTCCAGACGCGGCTCTCGTGCGTCTGCTCGCTTCCACGGACGCTCCGCTGTTTCCCAACTTTGTGGGAAGGACTCAGTGACGTGCGGGAATTATCCGGGAAAAAGGTAGAATCACTGCTCGGACCAGGGAGGTGTAGCGGATGGGTTAAATCCTCTTATTGAGCTCAGGTCACCCACCAAATAAAAGAAACAAAGAGCCACCGAAAATAAATAAATAATCCCGGAATTTCGCTTTCTTCTTTTTAGGTCCGTATTTTACTTTAGGCACAGAGGCCGTTTTCATTCAAGTGCCTGAATTTGCAAGAATTTCTAATTTTAGTTATTTTTAACACAGCAATGGCTTTTCCATTACATGGATAAATATAGGCTACTAAAACGCTCATTATATAATAATAAGTAGCCTTTAGCGGAAAACCAGCAGCAGCCCGAGAGACCATCTTAAACCAGATTAGGCTCAGCAGGGTTATTATTCTAAAACAGGCTTTCTCATTGAGTATCTATCTATCTATCTATCTATTTATCTATCTATCTATCTATCTGTTTCTGTCTAAATATCTATCCGTCCAGCCATCTATCCAGAGTGCTAATTAGTATCCTAACTGATTACTTGTAATCTGGATTACATAATGAATCAGATTCCAAAAATTGCTTAGATTATATTACATTTTAAATTACTCAAAATCAGACTACAGTCACTTTTTTTTATTGATTACATATTATTCAGACAATAGCAATAAATTATCCATAATGTAGTGATTCTCCCTAATTCTTATTTTTCATCTTTTACATTTTTCCTTCACAAACGTCACTTTGGGAAACCTTGATATAATGTAACGTTTCATGCACTTCATGTTGTTAATAACACCATTCCTTTCTCTTTATATTTTTATTTCAGTATGGTAAAAGATTATCTTATTGAAATCAATGTGATAAACAAGTTAGGTCAAAAGTATTCTTTCTATATATGCCCTAGCAGCCAGCTAGAACACTGTAGTTACAAGGAAGCTACATTTAGATGAGAATAGTTTTTGTTGTGCTGTCTTCGTGTTGGTTTCTGAGAGGAATAGCTGAGACATGCAGACATACTTAACAGAACAGTCCGTGCCACTATCAGATCCCATGAGGAATGTCTAGGCCTGGCTTATATTGCTGTTCTAATGACACATCGCAGAAAGCTGTTATTAAATTGAGTGTCAGCTTCTTTTGGCGACTTAATCACCAAGAGAATAAACTTTCCAATTATTGTTTCTACCCTTTTGTGTAATGCCAACACATGTAGACAGTGTGCAGATGATAAGCTGTAATTAAAACAAACGCATCCTACACTCATCACACAAACAGGAGAGGGCAGTCAATCGGGGAGGGTGTTCAATATTCCAGCCTGGCTGAATAAACAGTGCTCTGTCAGGCACAGTTGTTGGATGGTAGGGGCTCAGATGGCTATGGCTACAGAGGTAACCAGAGGCCAGATACCGCCACTAACTGATACCAAGAATGTGAGACATTTGGTGACACATTTCCTTAGCACAAACTCAAAGTTGAGTGCCAATGACAGCGAGATTGCAGGGCCATTAGGGACTGATTGAGTTCACTTTGCAACAGACAGCAGCACAGTCTAGAACTTCTGGTGCCCTTTTGTGACCTGTGTGATCAGGTATGACATACACCATATTAAATGGATGTATTTGTACTGACAGTTATTAAAGAAACCATACAGGCCAAAAATGTAAATGTGTGTATATATATACACACACACACACACACACACACATATATATATATATATATATACATACACACAAACACACACACACACAAACAAACACATATATATTAGGGCTGTCAAATGATTAATCATGATTAATCACATCCAAAAATAAAAGTTTTTGTTTACATAATATATGTATGTGTACAGGGTATTTTTATTATGTATATATAAATACACACACATAAATTATATATTTAGAAAATATTTACATGTATATACATTTATATATTTATATTCTTATATTTTATATTATATATAAATATATTTAATATATAAACATAACATATTCTTCTTAAATATATACATGCATGTGTGTGTATTTATATATACATAATAAATATACACAGTATACACACATATATTATGTAAACAAAACTTTTTTGGATGTGATTAATCGTGATTAATCATTTGACAGCCCTAATATATATATATAAAATATGAGGCAGCTGACTCATTTTTATCAATTCATTATCAAAGAGGAAAATTCAGAGTTAATTTGATAAAGTGTACTGTATTTAAAAAACATTTTGCAATGAAGATGTATTTAGCATGTCAGTAGTATCGGACAAGAGGCTAATATAGATGCAAATCCTTTAACCCTCAGATTATCCCTACTTTGCTACTTTGTGTGCTAATATCCTCGTTAGGAGCAATCCAAAAAAAACACTTAACAGACAGTAGTTAATATGCAGATTTTCTTTGTAAAGGCTTTAAAAAAATAAATAATACAAAACTGGAAATAATTTTCCTAATAGCCTGATCAATGTTACATATTTTAAGAAGCCTATTTAAAAAAATACAAATTAGGTAAACAGGTTAGATTTCCAATAAACACAAAAACAGATGATAGGGTTTTCAAATGCCCCACTTTCCGAAGATTACACAGTTCAAATATAACTGCACACATGCCAGGGGTTACAACTGGCACCTAATACACAAACACATGGTAAATCACTTAGAATGCTTGGAAGGTTGGGTTCACTTGACATTTGGAATCAGCAGCTTTGGTTACCTTACACTACATGTAAATGCTACCGAATACAGTGCCATCTGGTGTTTGTGGAGCGAAACGATGACACAAGGGCCAAAGGTGGTTGACTGCAATGCAGCACAAACACACAGCTTCTCTTGGCATTACCTGTTTCCCATGCAGCATTAGGTAAACAGCACTCACAGTATGACAAGAGCTAAAACTCTGAACACTTCCTTCTCATATTTAATGCGAAGGAATGTACAAATCTGTGAATTCCAGTGAAAATTTATGACTGAAATAATCAGGACATGGTGCTAAGCCTCCTGTGACAGGCTTGTGTTGATGATCACATGACAGTGCATATCAAAACAGCTTACGGTTTGTACTTCTCTGAAAATTAAGAACCTAACGTGACAAGATGTCTACCATATTGCCAGCTGAGGTGTAACACAAGGGCTGATCCGTTTGTGTGGCTTGTTTAGCGTTTTGATGTTAGTGTGAGGGTCGAGGAAACTCTGAAGATCTGAGGCAGCATGTTGCTCAGCTGGTAGAACATCTCCTCTGAGATACTCTGATGATAAAAGAAAATCAGAAAGACAGATTGATGCCACATTCTTAAACTGCTAAACAATTTCACTGTTAGTAAATAAAACAAATCAAGCAATATACACTATCATTCATATTAGTATGATATTTGCATTAAATTGATCAAAACTGACAGTAAAGACTTTTACATTGTCAAACAAAATTATTTCTAACTTTCTATTCATGGAAGAGTCCTGACTAAATAAATCACTGTTTCTACTAAAATATTAAGCAACACAACTGTTTTCAACATACATAATAATAATACATGTTTTTTTAAGCACCAAATTAGTATATTAAATTAAATTAAATTAAATTTATGCATTTAGCAGACGCTTTTATCCAAAGCGACTTACAGTGCATTCAGGCTATCCATTTTTACCTATCATGTGTTCCCGGGGAATCGAACCCCCAATCTTGCGCTTTGTAACGCAATGCTCTACCACTGCTGTAAATTCAGCTTTGTCATCACAGGAATCACTTCACATTTTGAAAAATATTAAAATAGAAAATGGTCATTTTAAACTGCAATGATATTTCCACAATATTACTGTATCCAATACTTTTTAACAGTTGTGTAAATATACAGTACACAGTGTATTTAGTGTGTGCAACATCTAGACGAGTTTAAGGGAGTTATTTTAAAAGGTGCTAAAGAGTAAAACAAGCAGCTGTGAATGTGAAGAGTCCCCTGAGCCTATAAGCATGTGTCAAACGATGGACACTATTGTTTGAGAATACAGACAGTGTTATTATATCATGCCAGTAAATAAACATTGAAATTCTTCAATAGTCACTTATTAGATTAAAAAAGACATTGTTGTACTGTCAGTGAGGCCAAAAAGTACCTGGGGAACAAGGAACTGGACAGTCCGTGAGATTCCTCCATCCCAGGAGGCCATTTCCATCATAAAACCTGGAAAAGCCAAAGAAGACTTAAACTCTTGTGTTCGTGTTGAGATGATGGAGAAAATGACCTATTTGAAATGGTAGGCACATAAATATGAACAATGATGGACAAAACTGACTGATTAAACTACTCATATTGACCTAAAAAATAAATAATTTAGTTTAATTTTCAACTCTCCATTTTCTTATTTATTTTCCTTTATTCTTTAGAGAGATGAACTTGGAAAGTTACTTTTAGAATTATTTTCCAAATTATTTGTAAATGATAATATTCTATAAAACAGTATAAAAATAGATAATGTATAGTATATTTAAAACTATAATAAAGATATTTATTACTATGGGGAAAATATTCACATTAAGGCTTTTACATGACTAGCCAACCAGGATGGTAATCTTTTTAACAACAAATATTTTACAACCAAGTATTAGAACTGTTATGTTCCTAAAATAGAATCCACTGCATTTAAAACCAGCATTAAGGACAAAAATAAGCAGAATATAAACAACATTTAAAATACTGATATAACATATTGATAATCAGTGATGTTTTGTGAGCTCTTTGCTTGCCCACCTTTCACACACTTGAAGACCAGCTCAGCTCGTTTCAAGCACCAAGGAATAGTCATCTCCTGTACAGATGAAGAAGGGAGAGAAAAACAGTCAGTGACTGAGATAATATTTAACCATGTGGATAACCAGGATTCAAACACACCAAACTACTCCTTGTAGAGAAACATTTACACAAAGTGAAGAACTACAACTTCTCATCCAGGACTATTCAGATCTCCAATAAATTTCACATTGCTCTTTAATACGACATAATACTTACATAAAAAATGAATTCATTTACTCCTAATAAAGCCTTACGTTTAACATTTCCTGTCTAATTAAACACCACAGATCAATATGATCATTTATGTGTTACAGATACATATAAATACAGTACTCAAAGCAATCTTGCCATTTTCTACAGACATTTGATGATAAACATTACAGATGTCCACAGTAACAATTATTTTACAGACATACGTCCTAAAACGAATCTGGACTGAATAGAGCTTAAGACCTTGGCTTAAAACCATCCTTGGCCTTTGGCTGGGAAAACACAGTTCCTGTTCAGATGAAAAACAGTTCCTGCACACTGAACATTCCTCAACATCGGCCTGTGGTCAGAGAGGCTGTGATTGAGGCTTTCATTTACCCAGAACTGGTCAGTCCAGACGGCCTGATCCAAAATAGACCATTTCTAAATTAGACGACAGAGTTTTGAGGTTGAGCATCCAACTCAAAAAAGACAAATTAATCTGGTTTGAACCTAAAGTTAAAGAGTTCCGTTTAATCAGGACACAAAATATTGGTTATCATCCACTATTTCTTTATATGTCAAATGCTGGTTATATACCGGCCGATATTACATATTTAATGCATATACTCTTTTACTGTTTGAAAAAAAAAAAAATTAAATGAACTTTGCTGTCATGTTACACTCACATAAATTATTTAAAATCACCTATAATTTAATAACACTGTTACATTTCAAAATGAAAATCCATTTTTACTCAGTTATAATGTTGTAATGTCTAAATTTACTCTAGCATATAAAAAGATTCTTTCTTTCTTTCTTTCTTTTATTTTAATAACCACAAAGTAGTATAGAATTGTTTCTAAAATATATCAAGCCTTTTTTATTTGCCACACATCAATGCAAGCCAGATCAGATTTTTGGCTTGTTGATAATTTACAGTCATTAAGTGTGCACAAAGATGCAATGTTTTCAAGGATTACAGAATTGCACACTGAATAATAGAAACACAGATCACAAGTGAATAAAATGCCTTTAGCTTATTGAGGGCAAATAAATCAGATGATATGTAGCGTGACACAGGTGGTTAAGCTGGAACTGGAATGTTGTGTTTGGCTGATTGTTTGGCTGTTCTAGAACTAAATGCCAATGTAAACGCCAAATCCTCAACAATTCCCACAAAAAACAAAAACAGAAAAACATTTAAATGATGTTAGTTGGCAGAAGAAAACTCTGGAACACCCTTAGAATGTAAATTGTTGTAGATTCCAGTAACAGAAAGTTGAGGCTCGGTTGCGTTTTTGAAAAACCCTAAGATATTGGCAATGTCCTCAACTACCATTTTTACACATCAGAATTGTGTGTAACTATTCAAAAGCTCAGAATGTGGACACTTTCAGGAATTTATTAAACCTCGAAACAATCCCATTATTTCCTTCACAGATTTAAAATAAATTTCAATGTTAACAAAAGTCACTGTTTGTAAATGTATACTGTAAAAATGTTTCTGTAGTGAATGATCATGCATCTACTCTTACCTCTGACATGTCATGCACCAGCAGCAGTGGGATGGTGATGGTGGTGATGTCATGGGTGCAGCAGACCTTCAGGATGTTCCTCAGGCCCATGATGGCTGGGTCCCGGGCTGTGATGTTTCCCGAACGCACATTATCATCCACACAGAGGTGGAACACAATATGAACCTCAGACAGGTTTGAATGGCGTGTGATGTAGAATTCACCTGAAGAGAAGGAGAGCACAGCATCCTCCAGTGTTACGACTAATCAAACAGAGCACTAAAAGCATGAGACAATGTTTTAATTACCTGGGAGGATATTGGAGGAATTTCTGTCTATGATCTTATTTTTGTCTTCACTTCCTCCATTTCTTGGCATTTCTATAAAACAAATTCATGAAGTGTATTAGTGTAATATTTTCAAATATTTTCACAATGAAGAACTTAAACAATATATAAAAATAATGCATGAATACATTTACAACTTAATTTACAATTTAAATGATATATAGTTTTTATTGTCATTCCAGTAATTTAATTAATTAAGGAGGAAAATGTGCTTAATTGTCATATTCAAAAAAGGCAGAAGGCATTTTCTACAAAGAAAAAAAAAAAAGAATTTAATTAATGATTTAAAAATTTTAAATCTTAAAAAAAACCTTAAACTTTAGTAATAAGAAAATCAGGCTTCTGTCAATTAGGCTGGGAGGATGTGCTTAAAATTAAACTGAAAATATAAAAATATAGCAATTTAATATTTTTTTTTTTTTTTTTTTTACATCTTATCAGTCTTAAAATATGCTTATTTTATGCAAAACAAAATGGATTTCATATAATTTCCTTTTGATTTTTGTGTCAAATGTGACCTGAACATATTTATCGCTAAATAAAACTTTTTTTTTTAAATCACTAAAGCCAGATGTATTTGAACAAAAATACAGTAAAAACAGTAATAATGTTAATATATAATGTGATATATATATAATTTGAATCTCAGTGGTTCATTTCACCATAAATCACTTAAAAAAAAAAAAACTCTAAGAGATAATATTATGGTAATATGTGTTCTCTTTCAATCCAAGTTATGTAACAGTGTTCATTAGATATATAACAGTTATTACAAATACTTAACAAAATGCAAAACTACATGAGAGCATTCCATTTTCTGGAAAAACGTTTGTGCATCGTGAAAAAATGTGTATCGCATTTCATTGTAGCTAGTCCCTGTTGCATGAAACTGGACACTTCCTCGCGGTAGGACTGAAGTCGGATATGTGATGCTGAAATGCAGAGGTGCTGGTTTTGGACGGACACAAACACACACAGTTGTTGTGTCACTCACCGGGCTGCTCTCTCTGCTTGCTGCTGTGCTGAGCTCGTGCATACAGCACCACCTGCTGGATGATGTCCAGCTGCTCATCCACTCTGGGGAAGTGGAAGTCTGTACACTCCCGAGACACTGTTGCAAAGTCTGATGTCATAGGAACAATTTGAAATGTTGTTTACGTTAGTTGCCAAATCCTTTAGATTCTGACTTTGACTTCTGATCGTTGCAACAAAACACTACAAATTAGGTATGATACCTCTCTTGATGCCACTGTACGAGTTAACTCTGTTGTCGACCAGCAGCACCAGGCCGCAAAGCGATGTGGAGTACAGAGAGAGCGCGGTCTGCAGTCGCCGTAACTTCACCCCGCTGCTGCTGTGACGACGGTGCTTACAAAAATCCAGAACATCAGATCGCATCAGACGTAGATTGTGCATGGTCTTCAACTGAGCCCCTAAAAGTATATCAAACTGTTATATCTATTTGTATGCTTTATAATTTGTTTATTTAAAAAAGATGTATAGTTTGATATAATTACATATTCAATATACACTACCTATATACACTAGGTTTGTTTTCTGTTTTTGATAGAGGCCTCTTATGCTTCATGCACACCAAGGCTACCTTTTATTTGATAAAAATGTAGTAAAATTGTAAAATATTATAGTTTGACTGAACTGTTTCCTATTTGAATACATTTAAAATGCAATTTATTCCTGTGATGACAGAGATGACTATTCAGCAGTCATTCTAATATGACTTTAATATCATTCTAATCTGCTGATCTGCTGCTCTAGAAATATTTCTTACTATTATCAATTATGAAAACAGCTGCTTTATATTTTTGTGGAAACCACAATACAATTTCTCCTTTGATGAGCAGAAAGCTGAAACTAGCAGCATTTGTTTGAAATAAAAATAATAAATGTCTTTAATGCCAATTTGGATCAATTTAAAGTGTCCTTGCTAAATACAAGTTTTCATTTCTAAAAAAAAAAATTCCCCTGACCCCAGACTTCTATACAGTACTGTATACTAGTCAATATTGGACTTTTTTTTTGTGTATTTCCTTTATTTTTACATTGTCATCACGCACTTAGTAAAACCTTTTAGTCAATATGTATTTACACTGATAGTTTAATAATACTTTTAAATGCAATCTTTAGCAAATCTTAAAATGATTGTCCATTTCTTATATTGTCCATTATAATATTGTGATGCCTAAATGCATGTATTTAAAATTACTGATTTAAGTTAAAAAAAAATATTTAGCTAAAATAATATGAATATTTCTATCTCTATTTTAATTATGTTATTGCACAGAATTTTTAAATCTGTGCATCCTTAACAAATTTATGTAGAGTGATCCCAAAAATATTTGGACCCTTTAGCCACTACTAAAAATGTATGAATGTCATTGTATGAATGTCATAATAAACTATCATACATTGCTATCAAACAAAAAAAGAGAGAGATAAAATGCATTTGGACAATTTCTGGTTGTCAAACATATGTGGAACATGTCCACTACATGTGAACAAAACTTGAGAGACAGATTGGAAGTGGGCGCAAATTACTGCGGCAGTGTATTGTATGCAGGTATTTTTATGCATCGTTTAGTAGCAGCCAGTGTTTCCAAGGAAACACCATACCTAAGTGGATGGTGAAGCTCTCCTCCAGCTGTCGCTGCTCCTCGAAGAGCCGGGCCCCCGCTTCCCCTGCCTCCCCCAGCTGACCCGGCTGCACCTTGATCTCCTCGCTGAAACACAAATAACAGGCTCAATTTCTGAAGTTCTCCGGCGTCCATCAATCACGATGATAAATACAGCTGTTTTGCTGTTGGCTCAAGTGTAACACTATTCACTCATGTGCTAGACAGTGTCAATGTGTCAAAGCAGGGATGTCGTAAAATCTAATCAGAACTGAAACTGCATCTAATGTGGTGGCAAGAACATTCACATTTGAATGAAACTGAATGTAATCTCTAAGACAGAATTTCTTGAGTGATAACATGAGGAATATCTTACTTTCTGCTCCTCTGTGTCCGATTCCCAATACTATTCACTTCCCAGGACAAACATTGATCAACTCTATTCCATCAGCATCTTTAAAGCTTTCTCTTTCACTCACTTTATTGTACTGTTGTTGGGGTTCTGTAGGTCCCGGTGGAGCTTCATCACCCACTCCTGATACTCTTGTTTCTGGATACCTGTGACTTGTTTCAGTTCACTGGCCCACTTGTTCTCCAGCACCTTCCCATCACAAAAATACCAAAAAGAAGAGTCAGGAGTCATTCTGAATAAATGTTAGTTTCAATCTGACTGTCAGATTGGTCTTACTTGCTGGGCATCAAAGTGTTGGGCAGCAACAGTATTCACATCCTGGTCACACAAGGTCTTTCCGAGCTCCTGCATGACTTTGTCCATCTCAACAGCTTGTCTGTAAAGACAAATTGAACTATTACATATACACTTATAGTAGGAGTCAAAAGTTTGGACATTTTGGGCATGTTTCTCATGAAGAAGCTTAAATGTAAGATAATTCAGATTTATTTAACATTCTCTGTCACTGCATAATTCCTATATTTTCATTTGTGTTTTTGATGACAAATAAAATCTATAATCTTTAATAATAGGATATAATAATTTAATAATTAATTAAGAAAAAAAGTTAAGAAAAAGGTCAGGCTGCACAACTGTTTTTTAACATTGATGAAGAAATGTTTACCAAGAAATTAATTAGAAATATAAGCATATAAGAATAATTTCTGAAGGATCATGTGACACTGAAGACTGGATTTATGGCTGATGCAATTCAGCTTTGCGTCACAGGAATAAATTACATAAAAAAATAAAAAAAAAAATTGAAACAGAAAACAGATATTTTTAGATTTTACTAATATTTCACAATATTACTGTATTTCTGATCAAATAAATGCAGCCATAGTACACATATGAAACTATAACAAAAAAAAAAAAAAAAAAAGTAGTATAAATGTCAATTTTTTTTTTGTTTAAAAAATCAATAAAAATAATTTTCAATTAAACAATTTTTTTTTTTGTGCACAGATAAAAGAACGCCTTTGCAATAATTTGCAATTAAACAAAAGGTCTTATTTTTGACCTTTTGCTAATTACTCAGTATGGTATTATTCTGAATTTATGTTGGGAGCTCATTATCCAAATTGCACTCCCTGGCATTCCATCTCATAACAACCTCCCACACAAACCTCTCCTGAAGTTTCTTGAGCTCCATGTCTCTCTCGCTGATGAGCTCAGAGACACTGACAAAGTAACTGTGCTCCAGGTTGAGAAGAGTCTCTGAGGCCGGGGAGTGGATCAGTTCATGATAGACACTCGCAAAGTCCTCGTCCCAGCTGGGTTCTTCAGGACAGGCGTGTTCCAGTGTAGTCTACACACAGAAATTATGCAAAAGAGAGATTTACCAGAGATGCACAAGAGCAACTGACTAGCTGAGTACTCATTCTGCACCAGCTAGTCGACTTCCTTTCAATGTTTTTGTTTATTGTTATTTTTAAATCTTGATGTTTTTATTAATAATTTTCTTTGTAAATAAAAGCATAGGTTGCACACTTACTTTAATACTTTCTGATTAACTTTTGCCCTCACACTCTGATTACACAGAACATCCTGGAAGCTTAATTACTGCTCTAAATATAAACATAAAAATCTTTTTACGCAAACAACCAGGTGGTCGTTAAAAGGCCATTTGATGAACTTGAAATAGATCGGAGAGCATCCATGTGTATTTGTGTATGGCTGCTGTAAAATGTTAATGGTTATTCTGTGTGCATAGATGTGAGCCAAAAGCGCTTCATAGGAAAGGGAGGGGCAGATCCTGCTTCTTTTTATAAGTTCGCTGGAGCGAGTGGAAGCAGAATTTAAACTGCAATACTTTGAAGTGCTAATGCAGATGGTCAGGTTGACCTTAAATGTGGAATTAGGTCAGATATTCAGTTTCAAAGCAATTTCTTGCGTGGGCAGAGTCAGAGTGATTAATTGGTATAAAAGACTATTCATATTTAGTAATAGTATCAATATAATGGCACTGAGAACAAAATCTGAACTGACTTGAGCTAAATAATGACAATTGCCTTCTGTAGAGCTGCCTATAGAGGAATTAAACTAATTTCATAATTGCTAAGCATTGACAGTTCCTGAACTCAACTGAAACAACACTGAACTAAACTGAGCTGACTAAAATTACTTCATTATCTTCTGTAGAGCTGCTTTGCAGCTTAAATTCAATTTGTTTCATAAGTATAATTATTATGAATGCTGTCTAGGTAGGGTAGCTCTCTAGTTGTTGAGACGCAGGCATAGTTCTGCAGAGATGCATTGGTATAGATGCAAGTCTGACATAAATAACTCCAAACCATTGTGATGTTATGTAGCCAGCAATTCTCGTTAAGTATAATTTCTACAACATTAACACTGTTATTTTCCTGCTTTATTAATATGAAGCTGCTTCGGAACTATTATTGTATAAAGCACTATGTAAGTAAATGTGACTTGACTATTGACATACTAAATAAAAATTCATTTAGAATTAAAAACTGAAGTGTGGAATTTCTTCAAATTGTAAAATAAATTTCTAAATGTTAATGTACAGAGAAAACCAGAAGTATGACATTAGTAGGTTGTTTTCCCCCGAAAAGTCTGAACTCAACAGCAAATAATATAAAACAGTTTTTATAAGAGATTACACATGAAAATAATTAATTATTATATATTGTTTATCACATTATATTGCATTGTTTTATATAATACGTAGTATACAATTAAATATTTAAAAATTTACATTTTTAATTTAAAAAATATTTTAATTTAAAGAAAAAAAGGATGAACCTTAAAAATTGCTAATGTATATAAAAACGGTGATGTCTAAGAGGAATGCAATGATACAAAATAACTGAACCATTTAAACTGAGACCGTGCTCTCACCTCAGAATAGGCCTTGGCCCATGAATTTGTAACTTTGTTGATGTCGACCTCTCCGTTAGTGAGTCTCTGCAGGGCTGCTTCTGCCTCCCGGTCATAATCCACTAATGTTTCCCTCTCTATGAAACTAACCAGTCTGTTTTTCAAGTCTAAAATCAATGCAGAAAAGTAAGAGAATGTACAGTAACACCGAGGGTCGAATCTGATCATATACATGTTCGAATAAATGTTAATACATTACCATTTTCTACAAAACAGGGGATTTTATGAAGCAGCATGATCCGCCCATGAAGATCACTGACATGTTCATTAAAAGGGAACTGAAGTGGTACTTTGAGAACACAGTGGTTTTCTCCTGCCTTAAACTCAAACACAAACTCCTTTTCGATTGTATTGGTTTTCCCTTTGTTTTTCCTCATCTTCACCTGTATATAGAAGACAGACATAAAAAATAATGGATTTATATAATAGACAATGATTATGCATTATTATTATGAATGCTGTCTAGGTAGGGTACGTTAGCTCCCTAGATGCAGAGATGCATTGGTATAGATGCACGCCTGACATAAATAACTCCAAACCATTGTGATGTTATGTAGCCAGCAATTCTCGTTAGACAAATACTGAAAATATGGACGTAAATATCCGTTCATAAATATAAACACACCATTAAAAATACAAAAACAACAATAAACTAACCAAAAAAACAAATGCTATTCAACAACTCTCACATCATCACGTGAATGAACTGAGTGCTAGGAAAAGAGCTCGTGCTAGACGACGAAACCACAACATACTGTCTGAAATATATTTGAAAATCTGGTGTAGCAGAACTATACGGCTATTATTCGTGCATTTTCTAGTAAACTGTCCAATATTATTTGCTTGCGAGACACTTCCTACTTACCGCCACTTGTTTTACTCCGCGAGCTGTCAGCTGATCCGCTAGTGTAAGATTAGTAACAGCAGATTCCATACGATATTAGAAGCGTGTATTGTTTTTAGCTCGCCCGTAATTTAATTCTTAAATTATTTTCGCAATAATTAGTATGCAATAATTCAGACCAACATACAGGCCAAAAGTTAGCTAAATTTTATTTGTTGAAAGTGCTTCGTCCAACACAAAATACTGAAGAAAGCAACAGAATCTTTTCATTTGTGCCATAAGCATATTATGCGTAGTATCTTTGGTGCAACAGTGTAAATATCTTAACATAGGTTTGTTATTTTAATTTGATGTTGCTCATTCTTCGTATACTCCAATTAATCCTCTCCTCCTCATTCCTAAAAAATGTAGGCCTATCCTCTGATGAAATATGTTAATTACTGCACATTAATCACACACAAAAAAAATTATTTTTGCATATGCAGCTGTTCATTTTTACCTAAATACAAGCAAGCACAGTGCTGTGTGTGTCCACTGCATGTAAGAATTTAAACTAACATGTTTATCAGATAAAATACTATTATAATTAATAATGTAGGCTATAATTAGGTTATATGATCATTGGTCAAGTTTTTTTTTAAAGATCATTCTCAACATGCATTATAAACTTTATTTCCCCACAAATGACCAATATCATTAATATGTTCAATAAGTGTGCAAACAATGAAAAAGAAAAGAGAGAGAGATTTATATATATATATATATATATATATATATATATATATATATATATATATATATATATATATATATATATATTGTTCTCATTTGTAAGTCGCTTTGGATAAAATCGTCTGCTAAATTACTAATTATTAATTTAATTTGTATAATTTAATTTTTTTAAATGTAATATATATTGTTCAATATGTTTATGGATGTTTCTAAATGTTAAAATCTAGGTTATTTGTATAATAGCAGTTGTGGACCTATATTGTCCATACAAATCCCTTTCGTGCTGCTGCAATATTTAATATTAATAGTTGAGTATTTTGTGTCAAAGCATCATTTATAATCTCATTACTTATTTAATGGATATTTTATGGTAAAACAATATAAATCATAGGCCAACGCGTCGTACAAATCGTCAAAAGGTTTTTTTTTAATTATAATTTTTTTATTTAACTTTAATTGACTGTGCCTTTAAATAAACAGTTTAATAATTCCAGAAATATTCAGGCGTTGTAAAGTTGCCGCCATGGTTACGTCGACCACCACAACACGATGAAACACGTGCAGAAGTGGATGGGTTTTCGTACATCCTGTTAAATGAGAGCAAGTGATCTGATCATGGACAAAAAGTAAGTAGAAACAGCATTCTTCCACCTTTCGTTTCCTTTTTTTTTGTATTTGCATAAAGTTGTGCAAGTTATACAGTCTGTAAAGGCTTATGATATCGGCAAACATATTTTAAAGCTTAGGTTGCTATATAAAGAGTGTGTAGAAAATTTTGTAGAAAAATAATGTATAGGCTATACGAATAAATATGATTTTAACCAGCTGGGGTCACTAGACGCTTGCAGTATAGCCTCCAGCACTAACTGCCGGTGAATATATTTAGTTAAACAATTTATATTCATATTCATGTTTATAATTAAAATGTATAGAACCTATACAAATACATATTTATTATGAATTTTCAAAACTTAACTTTTAATTCAATGTGTTATTGCTGTTTCTTTGTAATTATGTAAATGTAAAGCAATTTCTGTGTAAAAAAAAATAATAATAAAAAAAATATTTCAGAGTAAATCCTACACCGTTTTTTTAAAATATATGTATTTTTTTTACTTACAGCATTTCCTAAAGCATAGATATGTTTTGCTTCGAACAGAAAAGCTGTGAGGAAGAAACTGGAGACACTCATGAAGGAGAAGAACATTAGCCTTCCTTTGGTGAAAAAGGTAGATGCACTTTAATGCACTGTCCAGAAGGATGAGTCATAACTTCATGCAGCACATGTGCACATCAGTAAACCTCTGCTCCTGTTGGCTTAAAGAAAAGAAGAAAATAAATCTGAAACTTTATTCAGTGTTAAAATAAGGTCTACTACCCAAGCTTACATGCATTGAACACTGACTCATCCGAAGCATGAGTTTGGGGCTAGACTATCTGTTTGTTGGATCAATGGCAAATGGAGAATAGTTTTAATGGTACCCATAGCCATTTTTTCATTTTTTTTGAGCACAGCTCTTTCTCAGTGACTTTTTTTTTTACCAGTCCAGTATCCTGGAGCTTTGGCAGATACCACAACTCTGATGCAAACCCATAAAGCACTTACAACCTGATGTTATGAAATGTGGGTATCTCAGCATTTCTGCTGACACACTACAACTCCTTCTTCATCTGTTTCGAAAATACTGCCATTTATTCGTTTTGTAGATGACATGTTGGTGAGATTTGTCCTCAGATCATTGTGCTGTACTGTACATGTAAAACAGGAACACTGGTTGCATTCTGCTTAATGGCTGACCTGTTCTGTTGTAGAGAGAATAACGTCCTCCTGTTTTCAGATTCAGCAATCCGCCTGCTCAGCGCTGCATGTTTTTTGAAGAGGTAGTTTATCATAAAATGACAATTCTGTTATAATTTACAAAATTTAGTTTGTTGTCATTTTGAAGCTTGACAGTCTCTGGTCACCATTCACTTCCATATGCAAAAAGAGCACCATGAACATGCTGCTAAACAACTCCTTTTGTGAAAAAATAAAGTTAAACAGGTTTGGAATGACATGAGGGTGAATAAACAATGATATAATTTTAAATTTGAAAGATCTATTCCTTTAATGTAAAATACACTACAGACTCTCAGAACTTGAACTGTGAAATCTACGACTTTTTGAAGATGTTCTCATCTTGAGTCACTGTTTCTTTCTTTGCTTGTGGACTAGATGCTGTGTGAGAGGAATCAGGCAATGAATTGCTTGAGATTAGTCATGGATTTCGTGTTAGACTGATGATGTGATAATGTGCGTATTTGCTTTCAGTCTGAACAAGATCCTCACAGTGCATCACTTTAATACATCAGTTGGCGGAAAAACTGGAACATTTGTTTTCTGAAGGAGCTCATTTCAATCAGAGTGAGAGGTAGTGAAGACCTTGAGGCAACTGAGTTTCTAAGAGAGAGCCCACTTCTGCTCTACAAGTTACGCTGCCATGGAAACAGCTGCCGCTTTGGAACGGTGGACTGGTGCTGGTTTCAATTCTTTTATGGAGGTGTTGTGTTCCTAACATTCCTTTGACTGCAAGAGAGATTCACTGAATGTGGCACATCTGAACTTGGTGCTGAGCTATCATTAGCTCTAGTTTGTGTGAGGAACATACCGTCCATCTGTACTTACTGCTAAACATTTTTTCTAATTTAAGCCTGAGATGATTTGTCACGCTATTAATAAATGAATGTGAAAATCAGTTATTTTTTATTTGTATATATAGTATTGTTAAGATTTGGTTTAAAGACTTTTTCGTGAGTGACTACGAAAATACTATAAAGCATTTCTCAAACCTTTTAATAGCAACTATCCTAAGCTGTAAGGCACCAAAATGGGATTAATAGTTTCAAGAGCCATCCAAAAAAATATCTGCTATAATATAGTTATTCAAATATTTGTGATTTATACTGCAAGACATTATTTAGCATCAATAATTAAACAATTCACACAGAACACAAGATGCAGGACAGTGGAATGAAAATGCATCTGGATAGCATCTGTTTAGCACAGGTTTACATAGAAAAGTGTTTTTTTAGAATGCCATGTCTTGTGCAAGATACTGTAAAAAGAAAAAACTCAAGCACAATGGTCAAATACTTCCATCTAGCAAGTTTACATAAAAAAGGCAAGGCTTACTGGCATGTTTTTAAAGTTAAACTACTTAGAAATTGAATTTGAGAGCCATGCTTTTAGAATGCTGTGTTATGCACAAGACGCTTCACAACAAAAGCGAGGAACTAGAGTGTATTTACAATGAAAAACAGAAAAGTGTAATGCTAAAACAGATTCTGTCTGAGTTAGCTATATCTTCAGAAAACAGTTCAGTTTAAACAGGCAGATTGCAATTATGCTGCTAGAAACGACAAACTTCATCTTCAGTATACTAATAAGCAGCGAGTTCAAAACAGCAAGGTTGCTGAGATATCAATCTTATACGCATCTTATTTTCATATGGGGTATGATGACTGATTTGCATTTGGTGTCTGATAAACTAAGTGTTGGCAGGCACTAGACCTCCAGCCGAGTGTGCATTGCTGATATAGCCATTATCGAGATGAACTCCACATCTGATAATGTTTCTTATGGGAGCTTGCCGCATTCATGATGATATTGGATACTTCAAATTAAACCCGGCAATTCACCTCAGTTGTGTCAGAGAGCTGCAAGTTTCACCCTACACACTTGATTTACATGACAAAACTGGCCAGTGTTTACACAGTCACACTAACATAAGTGTGCAAGCTTTAGCAATCAGCATAACCTCAATACAGGGCACAATTTCCTAATTACAGTCTTAAAAACAAGTATACTTCTAAACAAATATTGGAGTTACATCATCATGTGATGGTGATTATGATATAATGGGATCTACTGTTCTACTACACTGGTGACGATTAACCGCGTGTTGATTAAGTCTTGACATGTGTCACTATGATAAGCCAACATAGAGATGCATCTTTCCCAGAGGTGTGCATTACCATGTGATGTACCGCTGGATATCTCAAACCCGAGTCTCTTAATTTGATAAGATGCTGTGCTTAAATAGTGATGCATTGGATTACAGTGGTTATGTCATCAAATAAATGGTGATGATTAATTGTGGTTTTAAAAGGGATTTTGTTTGATTAACATTTTAAGATTAAGGTAATTTGGTGCTAAACAGAACCTCAAATGTTTTTGCAAAATTCACAAAATTTGACTTACTTTGTGTCTGTTACAAAGGAAGATCACCTTGCGCTCTGACTGATGTTGTCACGTGTTTTTCTGTGTCTGTACTGGATGGTTGTGTTAAGGATGCACAGACAGTGACATAACAATTCTCAGCTTACCTGTGTGATAGAAAACTCCTTTGGCCGCCAATGGTCTAATGACAGTGTTTAGTAAACAGATAGTTCTAGAACTACCCACAATGCAACACTGACTTCAAAAAATAATTTAATTGTGTTAATCATACCATTAATTTATATAAATATATATTATATATATATATATATATATATATATATAAATATATATTATGTAAATATGATACATAAAACTGCACAAAATGGTTAAACTCACCCTCAGGCCATCCAAGATGTAGATGAGTTTGTTTCTTCATCAGAACAGATTTGTAGAAATGTAGCTTTACTGTACATCACTTGCTCACCAATGGATCCTCTGCAGTGAATGGGTGCCGTCAGAATTAGAGTCCAAACAGCTGATAAATACATCACAATAATCCACAAGTAATCCAAACAACTCCAGTCCATCAATTAACATCTTGTAAAGTGAAAAGCAGCATGTTTGTAAGAAACAAATCCATCATAATGACATTTTAACTTTAATTTTATCATTTTAAAGACATTTCAAAACCCACATTTGTATACAACTGTGAATAGTTTTGCTTGTTCAGACAAAATGACTTTTTCACTGAAGAAAGCAATATTGTTGATAGAGGACTCTATGTTTTAATTATGAATTTGTTCATAACAAACAACTTGTCACTTCACAAGACGTTAACTGATTGGATTATAGTTTTGTTTTTATCAGCTGTTTGGATTCTGATTCTGACGGCACCCATTCACTGCAGAGGATCCATTTGTGAGCACAAGTGATGTAATGCTAAATTTCGCCAAATCTGTCCTTCATCTTTACCTGAACGTGACACTGACATTATGTAAAGCATTTCTGAAGAGCACAAGAATGTGAATGCAGTAAAACCAAACCTGTGGATGGCATAAGAAGAGCGCGTGGTAGCCTGACGGCACCTGCTTCCATCACTCAATGCCTTATCATCAGGTTCCTTCACTGTCTGAGCCAAACATGTCAGCACCAGACACCAGGCTCACTGGCTGGAGCTCCACAGCACCCAAACAGTATCATCGCAGCCCACTCTGTAGCTGCCGTCCATAATAGGACTAGATTTGTTATTTAATTTGTTGCCTGGATTCATCCGAACACTCCTCAGCATTGCCTACGGTAGAAATGGGCCCAAGGGCAGAATCAGAGAGAGAAGAAGGAGAAAACAGAAGAGAGAAGGTAAGATGTTGAACAGGGAGATGAAAGACTACAGAAGAACACTTTATATAATGAGCAGGTATGTGATGCTGTAGTGTCAGTTGGTTGTAAATCCTTTAGGGTTCAGAATTTCCAAATTGTGATAGATAATTATACCACACCAAACCAAGGGACATTTATTTTATTTCTTTCTTTATAGGTTGTGATTTCATGTGTTTGTAATTCAGTTTAAGATAATATACATACTGTATGTAAACCATGGGGGATATTCTTTTTGCAATAACAAGGTAGTCCCTTCCTTAGTGTTTCTAGGGTATGAGGTTTCTCCCTTCACCCAGGCAACCAGAGAACACTGAAGTAACTAGTCTCTTGAGCTTAGTTAACTGATGCCCATAGTCCTGTAAGATAAACAACTTTACCTGCAGACTGTATAAATTATAGCCAAATGTGACAGTGTTGATCTTAAAAGTTTAAATGCATGATCTTCATTTGTTGAGTCTGTAAGAAATGTTTGCAAGGATGTGTCATAACCTTAAAGTGTATCTGCATATTTATATCCTTTATTTAACACCCAAGATCTAGTTTAAGTTCGCCATTGGACAGCTGACTGAAAAAGATGCATTAGGTTCAAACTTGTAAACTCAACACTCTAATTACTATATAACTTTCATTGCACAAAACTATTCATTTTCATGTAAAAAGACTTATCGTTTGGACAAACGAGGCTCTATCTATATTTAAAACTTTAAACCTGTTACATTAGAAATGTTACAGGTGCACAATATATAGCTAATGGCATAAACCTTTTAAGAATAAGCCAAAAAAAAAAAACAACAGCAAAAAAAAAATTTGCTGATTGTCTTGCACTTATTTTAGAATTGCTTTTTAGTATAACACCAGTAAAATACTCATTAGATCGAGTATTTAAAATATGTTATTAGTTAGCTTGCAGTCTAAAATGAATATGATGTATTTTTCAAAGGCACTAGACTGAAAAATAAAAATAAAACAAGTCTTGAGTTTTTGTCAGTGATGTCTGCCTGCAAAACAAAGATGTCGTTCAACCAGTGTAGTACAATTCAAGAGCAAATTACTCTTTTGAAATTGTTCTTTTAACGAATCCTTCAGCGGTTTGAATTAGACTGTTGAATGTTTTGCTGAATAACCTCCCTGAATGAACCAGTGAAAGCGGTTACTGAAACAACAAAACTGACTCAAACTAACTGTCAAATAATTATTATATTTAGTTGTGTTTGTCTCGAAATGTTTGTCTATACATCAAATTTTGTGTACTTAAAATTTGTATTAGTGTGACTATATACATAGTATATCATTCATATAGCAAAGTGTGCCAGCTTTAAATAGCTTCAATGTTAATCACTTGTAAATTAAAAATACTTACAGTTTAAAAGAAGATCCCCGACACTGAAAATAGTTGGGTCATTTTGGAACAATCCTTGGCCGAGACAGTCCATGGGGCATCTGTGCTCAAAGATTCAGCACATTTAAAGTCTAGGTCAAAGCCAAAATAAAATCCCTGGCAACAAAAGCAAAGCTTCTCAGAGTAATTACTGTAGATGTCAGCTGTAATTTAAACATGAATAGATGTCGAATGTTATCATTGCCATCCTGTCCCATCCACTTTGTGTGTATGCACATGGTTTGTGTGTTTGTGTGTGTGAAAGGGATTAGCCCATGTGAGGCCTGGCCCAGACAGCTGACCTTGATAGATAATGTTACTCATGCTGTTCATGCTGGCATAAACGAGTGGGGCATTGTCAGTCTGTCTCTCTGCCCACTCACTGAACTACTCTACTGTTGAACATGGACAACTGTATATCTCAAGCATCAGTCATTAACCGACCGTATACATGAGAGATTGGAGTGTTGTTCTTATTCATTCATTACAAACAGTGCTTGCTAAAGTTTAGAATAAAAGCGAATCTTAAGGTTTAGGGTTTGGCATGTAACTTGTCCTGGGTGAATGATACCACAAAAGATGTGTTATTAGTTTTATAGGTAATTGGATCATTTTTGCCTGGTGGGTGATTAAACAATAAAAAAGTAGATAGATTAAATAGATTTACAATGAAGAAGGGATCTATCTCAAATATCATAGAGACTTAAAGGTGGGCTTTGTTGGTGTAGGCACTTGGAACAACCTAGCAACCACATAGTAACATGCTAAAACCCACTCTTTACAGCTTAGCAACCACAGAGCAGCACCCTGCAACCACCCACATCATATTAGAAGGTTTTACACAGGCATTTAGGAATTAGGAAAGCAAAAGTCTTTTTTGAGTATATAATATTTAGAAGTATATCAACAGTACAGATTACTGTACAGTGATTTAATTAGCATACTGAATGGCTGTGGCCATAAATGTATATTTTAAGCAGAGCTGTTGCAGCTATACATATTCAGGACGACATCTTTAGACTTGGCATCAACGCTTGCTCTGTTTTTTATTTTTTGATCATCTTGCTGAGTGTTGCACTTTTTAGTACAGTATGGTAAGTCAAAAATAGTCCAACTTTTAAAAGTGTGTCTAATTAGATATATGCATGGCTTTCTTAAGACCTGTGTTACACTATGTTAAACTAAATCACTCAATATCTTTTCGGCTACAAGACTGCATATACCGTTTAATTATATTAGTCCAAGCGCAGGCCTTAAATTGGTCATCAACATACTTGACCTGTTAAAATAGACCACCATCTGTAGTTTCAATGAGGCACAAATATATATGGTCATGTGTAAAAATAACGTCTTAGCAAAGGTGTGGACTTTACCTCGACATTATCTTTTGGCTTCCAAAACGTGTCACATGTGGTTAATCCATATAACCTCTACTCTGCAACACCTGCTATTGTATGACCCTATTCTCACCAGAACAATTTATATCCACTTGCTAATCACTACATATGCTTAAGTTGCATATCTGCCAGCTAGGTCATTAGCCATCAGTCTGTTGCATTCTGATGCATGATATTTACCAGGGGTAGCCAACGTTGGTCCTGGAGAGCCACAGTCCTGCCTTGTTGAGTTTTGTTCCAGCCTTGATAAAATACTCACCTTCCTGCTGCAAGCTAATCTATATTAATAATATTATATTAATATATATCTTACATTGGAAATGTTTCCGTGACCTCTCACAAGATCTCGGCATTTATATGATTTATTTCCAGAACATGATACATGATGGGATACACTAAACGCTCCGGAGCAGTATTCAAGACAGTGTGGATTTAGTGTGCATTAAGGCCACTGTGCTTTGCCATTTTTAAGACCTGGGACAGTCTTGCGCACTTTCTTCCTGTTGCGTGCACGTGCTCTCAAGTGGCCAAGACCACAAGTGTAGGTACTTGGACAAGGCATTAGTAACCCATAGACCTTGATTAGCTTGTTCAGATGTGTTTGATTAGGGTTGTGGCTCTCCAGGACCAACGTTGGCCACCCCCGATATATACACTGTTAAACATTTGTAATATCATTAGCCATACACACTTTGCAGCAACAACAAAATTAAAACAAAAATAAAATTAAAATAAACATAAGAAGAAAAGTTTGTTATCAAAAAGAAGAAAAGTTTGTTCTCATAAAGTATAGCATCATTTGTAGAAACCACTATATTTAATTATCTAATGTACTAAAGTTGTGGCTTAGATGTAATTTTTAGGGCCACAGTAAGTCAAAATCATTACTTTGCTTCCATGACTATAGATATGATTATAATCCTCCAAATTCACTTTATTGTCAGGAAAAGCTTCTGTTCTGAAGTTCTTTTACTGCCACAACAATAAAATTTCTCTAGATTAAGAACTGTTTATATAGATATATATACTGTATATAGAAGTCAACATTTGAAGTTGATCAAAAAAGTTCTTTAAAGACAAGAACTGGTATGGTTTTGGTTTTAGGACAACTTTGATGAAAAGTTTTGATCCACTTCAAATGTTGACAACTGTATATGTATATATTAAAATTTGAAGATATTTCCCAACTGTATTCACAACTAGGAGTGTCCAGTCCTGCGGGCCACCTCCCTGCAGGGTTTAGCTCCAACTTTAATTAAACACTCCTGAACCAGCTAATAAAGGTCAAAAGGATTACTCGTAACTCCCAGGCAGGTGTGTTGAACCAAGTTAGAGCTAAATTCTGCAGGAAGGTTGGCCTCCAAGACTGAAGGCGTTTCTCACTGTCAAGGAAGGATCCTCGGAAGCCAGAATTTCGAGGATGCTACGACATCGACATCCGTCGAAGGACTGTTCCAATGTCGAGGATCCTTGGAATTTCAACCAAGGACTGAGTCCTTCGTTCGAAAAATATCCCATATACAGGAAAGGATGCATATGTGTAGCCTTCGTGCTCTCAAATCACCCACAATCCTATGTGTGCAGCTTTGCTATCTTGTTCAAAAAACTCCAAAATACCTTACCAAACATTAGTTAAAGCGTTAATGGGGCAATATGCTTTCAATATGTATTTACGTTACCAAACATTTGTTATAACTGTAGTAAATAAGTAAAGTTTAATGTTTAAATGCCAGTACAAATTACTACCTTATTGATATTATAAATTATACAAATACAAATTACGTTATTGATGGCTAACTGAACCGGACCTGTCATTTAACAATTGTTAGCTTGGTTGCTGTCACCGGCATTTCTTTTATAAATAACTAGTTAAGTTGTCCAAAGTAATTTAATGTTAATATTATACCATTCACAGCATTATTCATAGCTTTCTCGTCTTTTTTAACAGGGACCAAGGAACAAAGGGAGGTGTTCATACGTCTCCGTGTAGAAAACAAGCAAACAAACCAGTAACGTTTGCACTTCCATTTTTCAGAGCCAAAAGCAGACCTTTTCATTGATGTAATGACGCAATGATGTGCACTTGCTAGCCTGTTCCATTTACGTGTTCTCCGAATGCTAAAGAGGAGCCTCGTCTAGCCTCTGATGGAAGTGATTTAGAAGGACCAGTCCTGCCAAGGAAGTATCCTTGACATTGAGAAACGCCTTGAGATTGGCGACCCCTGACATAAATTTAATGTTGATGTGTATATGGGGTGTCCAATCCTCCTCCTGGTCCTGGAGTCCCACCTTCCAGCAAAGTTTAGTTCCAGACGTAGGCAAATGGTGTATTGGTTTAAAATTCATAACTTCAGGATAGCTTGAACTTTAAGGCAGGTGTGTTGGAGCTAAACTATGCCAGACGGTGGCAAATGGTGTATTGGTTTAAAATACTTTATAAGAACTGATCCCAATCCAAATGACTCTGTGTTACCTCTGAAGAAATTTGATAGAAGAGGTGAAGTTTTAACGACATTTTCAAGCTGTTCTATTTTAAAACTTTTTTATTTCAGAAGCCCTGTAATGTCACAGTAGACTGTAACACATCTACCTCACATTGAAAACCCACAGTGGCCATGTTATTATGTTTACACATCTGTTACATAACCATTGAGTGACACAATTTAATTGATATGTCTAAGGTCTTCCAAATGTCAGTTACAATGTAAACACAAAGTTGGTAAACACATTTCAATTCTCAGCTGATGGCAGATGCACAAGATCCAATTTGTTCTGAGAGCTGGCACTGAGAGATGTGGGTATACACATTAGACCCCAAGTCCCCATGGATGAAACAGTCAGAAATATTATCCTCTGTGGAGGCAAATGGCGGAGGTATCACTATGAAGGGCAGGGCTAGTTTTCCCACTCTCTCTGTGCTGTAGCAGGAGAAACCAAAGCCTATGTGTGCATGCTGGGAGATAAGATTTCCTCTCTGCACTTCATTGCTGTTTGTCAGCGTCCTGGGGGAATGTGAACGGTGGAGGGGAGGAAATATCTCCGGCTCTGTCTCCAGGAGACGACCTCTGGTAGGGAAGAGTTACCAGCAGAAGTCCCAACAGAAGCAGCTTCTGCTGCCCCTGAGTGGAGCTCCACTGTCAGGGATCACTCCCCTGATGCTTCCCATAGAGGAAGAGGAAGATGGCACTGAGAGCCCCCACTGCTCAGTCTCCGGCTCAGGATGGCTCCCTTGTGGAGTCTTGTCCACACGTCACCAAGCTCTCCCCGAGCACCCCACGTTACCACCGATTTATCCCTGCCTACAGCACACATCTCCTCGAGCAGAGATGTGGAGATGGCATGTAAAATGGACTCTCAGATACAGTGCAGACAGGTGAAGTGCGGCCACATCCTCTTTGATCCCAAATCCAGAGATTTCTAAAACAATGCAAAACCTTCAGGTTGTTCATTCTGAACCAGGAGCTCTAGATCATCGAAGACCAAAGAAGTTGGCGTGGTTAACTTGTGGACATAATGTACACAATGTAGTGGGATTGAGGCCTATGGTTACCAGAGCATGGGGAGACCCTGCCATGGGTGGAGATGGGACCACACCACCTTGCTGTGGCTTTGAGATTCTCCAGAACTGCTGGGGCACCCGACAGAGTCAAAGGAACAGGAGAGTTCAACCCGAGGTAAAGATAAGTGGAGTTCTGCTGACAGAATGTGCAGTCTCCTAAAATGTAAACCCCATGTAATAGTGATAATAAATCATGGATACCTGAATCAAGTGTACCTGCAACTCTAGATCAGCTCTAGAAAACAACTCACCAAGTCTAATTACCTGATGCTTAAATAAAGGGTTACATAGATTTTTGAATCCTCTATAATGCCTTGCAGCCTGTTGTAAAGATCTGTCTAAGTCTAATTACCTGTTGCTTAAATGATTAGTTCATCCAAACCTCATTTCCATCCAACCTCACATGTTTCCATGACTGGATTCAGTCATGCAGAGCTGTTATTTTCTTAATAAAGGAGCCTTGAATGGGATGGACCAGAAATGCTTGCAGGCTGATGAGGATTGGTCTAGGAAAGATGTGTCATGCATGTGCCCTCTCTGAGCTCCATTGTGCTGAATGAGCAATCCATCAGGAACAGTTCATCCCCATAGCTCACCATGATTGCTACAGTGCCTCTGTGTTATGTAACATACACTAATCATAATCAGGCTTCTTTTCCCTCCTCCCACCATAGTGAGAGCGTTTGTTTTTCTTTCTCACACCTTTGCTTCTCTCTACTGATCTATTGCTGTCTTTTGTAAATAGTCTAGTTTGCTCTCTCAATAGTTACAGTAGAAATAGCTTCACCTAAAAAGAACATTGTCATTATTTACTCTACTTCATGTCTTTCCGAACATATTCTGTTTTGGACTGCTTTTATAGTGTTTTTATATTTTGCAGGGGATGAACTGTTGTTGTATGGATCTATTTGAAAAATCCCTATTAAAGTTCTACTTTTACTATGATAAAACAACAGAATGTGTTTGGAAAGACATGAGACTGAATAAATAATGACAGAATGAACTTAGTCTTTAAACATTAATCCATATTCAGTGCATTAACAATAGATTTGTTTTTCACTTAAGTAGACCAATTTCAAAAATACTCTTGGTATTCATATAGGCGCACACACTACGTACAATCTGTTCAAATCCAATCCAAATGCCATGCACTGTGGTTTTATTATGCTATGCATGCTTGCTTAAATTTTACAGGGTCAAAACTAAATGCACTCCTGTTTTTCCCCATCCTATCACTTAATTTCAGAACTTTGATCACAATTTTTTAGGCCTAAATTAGTATAGACACAGGCTGCCTGAGTCTGACATTTGAGAAAGTTGGTTCGATAATAAGCCGGCTTACTAAGTCATGTTGTATCAGATACAGTGCAGCTTCCACCTCTACCATGCTTGTGAGCCGAGCTAGTCTATAGGGAATAGGTGTGAAAAAAAGTGTCAACTTGCTACCTTCTATATTTGCCATTTAGGAAGGCTTGGAGTGTTTTGTATAACTAGAATAATTCAAACTGTGTTCAGTAAAAGGGACTTTTGATGATAATTCAAGACGTTACAAATGGCTTACGAAGATAAGTTTTTTTTTTTTAAATAGCCTATATATCATTAAACATAGTCTATCACTATATATTTTTGCAATCTGGATGTATCTGTTGTAGGCAGACTTAGGGGCTCTTCACACATTCTCACTTTCCCACTGTGAGATTTTTTAATTGGTTGGACTATGGAAACATGCAGACTAATATTTTGTGCCAATGCCTGGCACCAACACGCCATGTCGACTTAAAAACAGTTAAGCTATTAAAAACTCATCTCATAACCCCAATGTGATAGTTGGTAGCCTACTCTGGGCTTCAGTGCTCGGAAAATCCCAGATGGCTCCAGGAGCATGTGTTTTATTTTTTAAAATATTATTTGTAATTATTATATTGTTTAATATATATTTGACTAATATTATAATTGTGCTTATTTTTCTGTTATAATTATCTTTGGATAAATAATAACCCTTAATTAAATGTAATATTTTACAATGTTCAGACATATTTATAACCCATTATTGATGTTTCTTTCTTTCTTTATTTATTTATTGTAGCCTAAGCAAAGGTCAGGTTAGGGGGTTAAGTGACTAACATTTGGCTGATTGTGTGATCTCGACATGCAGAGACCGCCTTTGTGTAGAATAAAATAGTTTTATTTACATCGCCCAGTCTTCATTTTCCATCTACACATTTGTCAACAGTACTAATAATTTTAGGTGTACAAAATTTACTTTTTTAGCCTACTAATGCAACTACTCGATCTCCCGTTCAAATCAAAGCCTAATTAATCACGGAGTTAAGGTTGAGTGAGGAGCGTTTTTTAGCTCTTGGCTCGCGCACTGCTCTTCTGACATTTTGAAATACACAGGGCTTTGGGAATGACGATGTACTGATAGGCGTTATTTATTGGGGTCCCATCGTTCGTTGACAGATGGAAACTTAAAGAGAGAGCAGTAAACAGATAGTGGCGAAGGCGGTGCCCTTGCATACTGAAAGCTCGTGTCAAAGCGAGGAAATTGTGAGCGCGGCAGGAACACACTAAAAAACTAATGCCTGCGAGCCGGTTGTGTTATTAGAGGCTGACTTGTGCAGCTGCACATTCGGACATTGTGCCATAACTGTCCTGAATTACCACTTTAGGAGCTCCATGACTTGGCAAACAAATGCACTGTGCTAGGATGGAAGGAATATGGGTTCAGTGATCAGTAAGCGCACGTAAACAAATCTATATAGAGTGCGGTCAGGCTGGAAAACCTGAACAGGTGGGGACATCTCGGGACATACACGTCAAGTGGAGCAGAGGGACAGCTTGCCTCTTTCCGTTAATCTCCTGCTGACGAAAGCTTTTCAACCCCTCTCCGCCTCATCGGGAAACACTTCATTTCGCGAAGTCTAGCTGCTATTTTCCAGTGCTGACAGGACGGGTTCCGGTGACTTGCAGAATTCTTTAGATGCACATGCAAGTTGCCTGCTGGATTTAATAACGAACGCGCTCTTTCTTTCTCATGCCTTATGCCTTGTGACTTGGATGTGTTAAATATCCACGTGTCAAAAAACGACATGTTTCCTGAAATTAATAACAAGGTAATGTATGAAGATTAGCAGTTTATGCCTTCCCTCGCATGCATTTGGGATTATTCTTGTTTAAAGCTTTTTAAGTATATAGGCTTTTTTTTTTGTATATATTTGCAACATATTTATCTTACTGTATTGGTTGTACTGGAGTTTACTATTATTAAAGTTTTAAACATTATACATTCATAGCATTAAATAATTTACGCATGTGTATGATTTTTTATTAGATAGGCTGGATTTTTTAAAACATAGGCTATTATTCATTGCAGGTACGCCTTTTAAAATGTAGCCATACCATGGTGAGCACAGTTTATATAATAGTCTACTATACCTATACAGTTCATATAATAGCCATCATAATTGATGTTATAGCGGTAACTTGTTATCTGTTCTTAAAAAGATAAATAAATGAACCGAAATGCTGAAAAATATTTTTAGATTAAATTTTATTTCAATTATATGCATGTTAATTATAATATGTTGTTATTACTTTTATTTTATTATTATTGTTATTATTTACATATAGGCCTAGAACCTATAGGCTTTTTAGAAGCAGAAAATGTGGTTACCATGGTAATTTTGTAAGAGATTATTAAAGAACTTCCTCACGTTGTTTTATTTGGTTATTTGCTCAGATTTCATTGCACTTTGCCTTCTAAGAATCGTAACTCACAGTAACACGAGTCTATTTGTTTGCGTTCCGTTCTGTGTATTTTCGGTTTTATTGATGATAAAATTTAGAGTGCAAGGTTACAATAAATTATTTAAGTCTCAGTCTTCTATTCATCCTATCACTCCATCATTGAGATTTATCCCAGCTATGTATAATGAAGTGAATTGCATTGACAGCTGTATTGTTCTGTTCAGTCGAAGACTGATATTAAAAACACACCTTGTACCCTACGAGTATATTTGGTCTGAACATGTGATGCTTAGGATGCTTAAAAAACCTCCAGCCAGTGTCTAAGTATGAACCATCCTTTAAGGTGGCTGTCTCCAAATGATTCAGTACTAAGCTCCAAGTTACTAAGAAAGGCATTAAGAGTCCTGAGTATTAAGAACGGTATATGATGTATTTTTGAGCCTTGCAGGGTGTGGTCATAGATCATAGTTTCTTCTTTATTGGGGTGACCTAAATCCTCTATTGGTCTGTCTATGTATGTGATACCAAAATGAGTAAAAACCATTGGTGGTGGGCTTAAACACCAATCTGTGTGTTAAAATAGCATATGGGACATAAAATTCGGCAATGTGTAGTTTTGAAAGGTTTAGCTCTCAGTAGGATCTACATTCTTAAAAATAAAGGTTCCACAAGGGTGTTTTCGCAGTGATATCATAGAAAAAACATGAACCTCTCAGTGATCTGTTCTCATAACAAACATTTTTCTTAGTGTGAAGAGAATCTAAAGAATCTTTTTCCGCTATAAAGAATTTTTGTGGAATGGAAAGCTTCCATAAATGTTAAAGGTTCTTCATTGAACCATAAATGCAAATAAAGAAATTACATTTTTCATGGAACCATAGAAAGAACTTTTATTTTAAGAGTTTATTTTAGGGATGCATTCTGGCCAATAATTATTTTTTGTGATTTTTAAAATTCTTTATTAATTTTTATATATATCAAGTGTTTTAAATGCTACAATCAAATGTAGCCATCACAACATTAAATGTAAGCATTAAAATTTATATTAATTATGAGATTTGCTAAAGTGTTATTAAATAGTCAGTGTTTTTAAAGATTAACTTTAAGTAAGCCCTTAATGATGGCAAAAGTAATCTACATGTAAAAATGAGAAATTCTCATGCACAGTTAAAAATGCAGAATCAACCAATACTGATAGATAGGTACCGATAAGTATCTATCTCACCCTTGCATTGTTCATTGACCCACATTGTAACACAAAGCCCTTGTTCCTGAACATAGCAAAGGTGTTAATATTTGAATGAGTGTTTTAAAGCCCGGGGCTCACATTGCACAGCTGACGGCCGCAGTCTAAGTGTAACAAATCTTTACTGCCTGTTTTCTAAATGCATCTCTTTGTTGCTGCCACATTGGAGTCTATGTACTCTCTGATCCCTCATAAGCCAGTATGTACTTCGCTGCATGTGAATGAATGCAGTTAAGTCCCAACACATCAGGATGGCTAAACTCCCCACTGCTTGGCCAAAAACCACCATATGTTTTAAACTCTGCAAATAATCACCCTTTAGATTAAGGGTGTGAGAGCCACACAAGTCTCCAAGGTGTGTACACATGTGAGATCATCCCATTGTCTGTATGTTTCTTGGCCAATCTGTCTGACTTCTGCTACCAGCCCACCAATATCCTCTCTTTGTATTTCATCCCCTTCCCCCTCCACCCGAGAGGCGCTTAAGTTTAGCTGGAGCTTTCCATCCGTCCTTATGCTGTCTGTCAACACTATTGACGCACGCTCCACCTGATTAAGATTGATGTAGGCCTGTTTCCTCATGTCTGCAATCATGACTGATTGTAGTCTTCGGAGGTCCCCTGGTATCCTTGGTCGCTCAGCATTGCAGTTGCATTGTAGTTGATTGCTGTGAAGTACCAGACTGCAAATCACGACTGCCCTCTACTATGAGGTCAAACTGCATCATGTGGGCATCATTGAAATGCTATTAATGTGCTTTTGAATTAAAAACAAGCAATCTTGGTGTATTGAACATGAGTCATCCACTGTGTTAAATAACATAGAGAGAGCGGAGATGGATTCTGGAGTTATATAGCCAAAATCCTACACGTATGACTGTGGATGTGGGTTGCGAGAGTGTGCCCACTCGTCACGCTCATGACGTCTTTCCTCCGCTCTCTTTCACAGTCAGCCAGACCCGAGGCTTTCCCTCACCCCCACAGGTCTCAGGCCGAGAACACAAAAATAGGACCTAACTGCACCTACTCACAGGTGAGACTATATTCACAGAGAAAATCATAAGTGGTTACTTAACAGTGATGATTCATTTGTATTGATTCGTGAAGGCTTTGTGAATCATTTTACTGTAAGTTTGATTCTGTCTGGCAGAAAAACTGTGAGATGGGTGTAGGGTGCTGAATTAAATCTGTCTAAGATGCAAAGCGATTTCACTGGCTGAAATAAATTTTTAATGGATAATGACTGACTAGAAATCCTACAAAATCGCTATATGATATACACTACCATTCAAAAGTTTGGATCGGTATTATTCAGCAGAAATGCATTAAATTATGTTTTTTTTATTTAGCTAACATTTTGCAAGCTGAACACAGCATGCTAGCTTATATACTATGCAAATAGTAAATCAATTTTTTATGTGATTTTACTTAATCAGGCATTATGAATGGCTACCCCAAGAATCCAAAACTCAATTCCACAAGTGGACCGAATTGTTTAAGTCACCGTAATCACTGTTGACACTGTGGAAAACACGTCTCTCCAATATCCAGATAATTGGTTGACTGATTATTATATTTTACAGTTGGCATCCTCTAATCTTGAATATTTGGTTGTTAATACACATGGCTAAATATTTTAAGAAACTGTTTAAATTATAAACCATCTAACGTGACACAATCTAGATATCTTGAAGGTGAAGCATCTGTAATTTCTGTGCCACTTGCATAAATATAACATTAAAAATCTAACAGACTTAATAATAAACAACAGTATTTACGAGACATGTTGCACAAACACTTCTGGGAGCAGTTATTTTATGTAATGACTCAAACGATTCAGCAAATCAGAAAAAATGTAAACCAATGATTTGCTAAATTAATTGGACCCCCCAACACTATTGCTCAACATTGTTTGGCTTAAATATACAAACCTTCATTCAGCTGGTTTAGTGAATAGGTCCTTCCTTTGTTTGCCGCTATATATAGATGACAATGGAAGATCCCTCCAAGCACCTATGGATGGCCTTGTGTTAAATCTTAAATGTTGAGTGTGAAATGACCCCCTAACAGCTGTTATTAACTAAAAGCAATCTCTTCACAGGTGATAACAGCTGCTCATATTAAAGTGCTTGGCATAGTGCCTCTGAATGTGGAAATCTGTTGATTCGTTTGTGGTTTCAACGCACAGCTGCTGTACCTGAACGGTGCACTTTTTTATGCGCAGTCTACTGTATTCTTGTAGGTTTCTGCAGGTGCCCCATGCTATATTTAGCTTCTGTTTCTATGCATCATGATCAAGTTGGCAGATGCCACAGTATCCCCAGACCATATGAGATTGAATATCGCATCTATCTATAGACACACTAGCTCTTTTTTCAGCCCAGAAGTTTGTCGAGCACTTGCTTTGAACTGTGAGTTGAGGGAAAACCGGCAAGCTATGAAAGAGCCCCTCCCTTGTGCAGTGCCCTACATTTGTTTCATAGCGAGGGAACCTTTCATCTCCTTCCATAAGAAAATCTGTATCATTTGCTCATATTACGCCCAAAAATGTACGATTTAGAGTGTGTATTCGTTCCTCTGATGGGGTTGTGATGGACTGCTGTATCACTGCTTTTGTCCCCACCTCAGTTTCAACCGCCGCTGAAATTCCATCCTCTACGCAGGGGGTCCGGGTCACTGGGGCCGTTGGCCACAAGCCTTGTGTGAAGCTCTTGTTACTGATTTGTAGAGTTTTTTTCACTCAAAAAAGTGATTTTTCAGTTTTGTTCACTTTACCTGAACAATTCATGTTGAATTAATGCCATTTTGACAATTTTTCATTTCAACATGATTGTGTCATGTTAAACTGACTTAAAACTGTCACTCGTTGGTTTAACATAAAGTTTTCATTTTGAAAGAACATGTTTCAATCAAGTACCTCAAAATAAGTTTTACACTTCCCATCATGCTTTGCACAGGACTGGATGTGGGGAGAGAAAATGTTGAAATAAAGTGTTATTTTATGCAGTTTTTAGTAAAATGTGATAATAAGGAGACTTTTTCATGTCAAATGCTCTATTATGTGGGCATTTTAAAATACTTTATATTGGTGTATTTTGTGCGAGTTACCATTGTGGTGAAGTGTGGAGCTTGTGGTTGCGTTGAGGACCTGGTTAAAAGAAAGTCTAAAATGCTTAATTTAAAAAAAAAAAAAAAAGTAACTTTAATGAGAGTGCTAGTGCATGATGTACACATAGTAACATCCTTAAACTGCAAACAACTAACATCATGTGTAAAGAAAAGTTATGTCTTACTTGCTAATGTTTTTATAACAATTTGGATGAACTAAAGCAAACTGAGTAAACTCAACTAAAAGTAGACATGTCCTTATAACTTTATTTATTCATGTCCAAATAACATGGTACACACATGTGGAACCACTGTCCATGAAAGAATCATGTTCAGAAAAAAAATCATTTTTAAATCTATTGTTACTGATTTGTAGAGTTTTTCATGTTGAACAGTACTTAGAGTATTCCTTTTTTTTTTTTTTTTTTTTTTTTTTTTTTAGAAGTGTGGGACGGGGGTTGGTACTTTGCCCCAGCTAGAGGCTCCGGTCAAGCAAGTTTTGGTGACCAATGGCAAACTTCTGCATTCGAATGGAACCTTACCCAGTATCGTCAAACAGCTGGTGCAAAGCACTCAAGGGAATCAGGTGGGATAACGCTCAGAAAACGAAAATCCAGTTATCATCACTCACTCTCATGTCTAAACAGTCCTCTATGACTTCTCTAGAACTCAAAACAGGATTTTTGATGCAGATTTTTTCCATATAACAACTGTTAACAGTAGTCATATCTGTCAGTCTCCAAAATGACCCATCAGAAATAGCTCAAAACAGTCCAAATGACTAGAATAGTGCCTAAATTTTAAATATATTCCTCAGAAAGCTATGGTTAGCTTTAAAAGACTTGGAATATAGTGCCTAAGCTGTATGGACCATTTTTGTATTTTTTTTTCTGGGAGTTTTACAGAAAAAAAAAAAAGTAGTATATGGGTTTGGAATTAAATTAGATTTTTGAGTAAACAATTAATGTAATGGCTACATAAAGACCTTTTTTTCAGTCTGACTTCTATTTCTTGTAACACAGGAGGAGAGGCCGAGGCCGCAGTTCCCCAGTCGCTTTGGTTCATCTGTGGAAAACCTCTCCGAATCCTTAACTAGGAGCATCATCAATAAGTTTGAGAAAAACATGACATACAAAGGACAAATACTACCCAAACAACCAACAAGTACTAAGTATTTTTGTTTATGTTTTTTAAAAATTAATAAATCAAAAAAAAAAAAAAAAAAAAAAAAAAATATATATATATATATATATATAATCAGTGCAATAATAACTGAAAATAGAATTAGACTGCTCTAATACTCTGGTATCGCTCTGGTTAATTGGATTATATACAGGTATGTTCACTATTTATGCACATCTTCCTTCATCTTCAAAACAGCGGCACTGAAGCACTTCCAGAACCAGCTAACAGAATTTGAGAGGGAGGAGATCATGGACTACTCTGAGATCTGGTATCTGGGTTTGGACACTAAGAAGATTGAGGGCTCCCAGGGATCCCCACAGAATTCAGGCTATGACGATGAACATGGCAGCTACTTAAAGGTTAAATATGACATCTCATATATCTTTCTGTGATTATATTACTTTTGCCTGCCTGTGTTATTTTAGTATCAGTGAGATACTATTATAGTTTTTATTAATATTTTGAATTAGTTTTTATTTTCATATTTTCCATTTTAATTTGAATGCTAAAGTAATTTTGTTGTGTATGTGTGTGTGTGTGTGTGTGTGTGTGTGTGTGTGTGTGTGTGTGTTTTTAAATATGTCTATATAATTTTGTATACATTTTATTTATCTTCTGGTTTTACTTTTCGTCATTTTAGGATGTTAGTTAACTTGAACTAAATGAAAATGAGAGATGTCACTTTGGCAGCTACAGTAGCTGAAATAAAATAGGTTCAGGGGTTTTTTTTAGATTTCATATGATTTCAGTTAACATTTATTTTATGGCTTCTGGCAAACAGCTTACTGGGTGACATACTGACCTCATTTTCAACTTCTTGATAAATTATGAAATTGCATTACAGCACAAGGCTGGCTAATTCAACTACAGGCTGCCAGACTCTAATGTCTGCTGTCTCACACCATCTTCCATGAATGTGCCTTTTCAGAAACACGTTCCTCAGGATTACTGGGCATTAGACTGCATGCCTTCAGGCTTGACGATTTAAACAGTCATACAGCAGGCATTAACAGTCAAAACATGTAAACTGTGTCACATGTTGCACAGTCCAGATATGTGTCTGAGTGTTAGTCAAGATATATACAAATGAGAAATATTTATGCATCTCAATATTACCACTTAGATGGTTCTCCAAGTAACAGGAAGTCTGCCACTGGAAAGGAGACGGAAATAATTATGCTGACCTGTTTGTCAGCTGACTCTGTCCTCTAAATACTCTGTGCAGGTCCTGCATGACCATATAGGCTATCGCTATGAAGTCCTTGAGGTGATTGGGAAAGGATCATTTGGCCAAGTCTTGAAATGTTTGGATCACAAGACAAATGAGATGGTGGCCATCAAGATCATTCGGAATAAGAAGAGGTAAAATGAACCTCCCGTCCATGTCTTCATTCTCATTCCCATGCAATCTTTGGTACGATCAAGGTCAGCGGGTCTCTGGTGGTACTGCCAAGGGGGTCTGTCACTTATTGTTTCATTTCAAGCTATTTTTTGTGGGAAAAAATGTAAATGTGAACTAAATAATAACAAATATTAAATAAAAAATTACATTTCTTTAATTAAAATAATATTGGGGTATTAATAAAGTTAAAAATGTTTTACTGTCCCCATTAAAATTAGAAATAGCAATGAAAATATGTACAATATTGAAGAGCCCTGCCTTAGTAAAATAAACCTTTTCACACTCTTCTCTTAATAAGGCCATCAAAAGGTCTTTAATCAGCGCTTAACTGGGTCATAGTTTACACTGGACTTAATACACTGAAGGGTGTTAAAAGGTGTCTGTTTTGTATCACATTACGTGTCTGCGCAGAACTGATCTCATGCCCTTCAACTGCCTTCACACCTGCTTTGACTGATGCTTTAACTTTAAACCCTCTCAAAATGCAGAGCTCAGTGCTGAATACTGTAATGCTTTTCTGAATTTGCTTTCAATACATATATACATACAATATTTGCATACAAAATTAGCTAGAAAGTCCATATATTTTAAGCTATGTCTACAGTAATCCAAATACATATGAAAATGCATCTTTTTCTCTGCATTTTGCCTTTCTGTCCACTCTGAGTGGTGTGGAAATTATGCATGTTTAATCATGTGCCACATATTGTATGTTTAGACCAGTATTGTGCCTGTTATTCACTTTCACGGTGTTAAAGAAATTTACTTTACAATTTTTGTCCAGTGGCAAAACATGAAGACAGTTGCATTTTAGACCACACATATAATTGTGCCTCAGTGCGACCTGGATGCATCAATGAATGGTGAGATATTGTGCTAAATAAATAATAATCTTGCCAGAAGAATAGTGTGAGAACTGTATCATCTCAGTGAGCTTGAATACAGCTTTACGGATACAAAGTAAGGTTAATTGTGCCTTTTTTTGATATTTTAGTGTGGATGAAAAACTTTTGGAAACATGCTCTTGAAAACACTAGTGTGGACGGAGAGCGATTTGAAACGAAAATGCTGCTTTCAAATTTATCTGGATTAATGTAGATGTAGCTTCTAAAATGTTGGCCATAGACTAAAGTAATATAAAACTGTAGTAATCCATCCAAACTACTTTTTTGAAATCATATGCAGTATATCATTGTAGAAACACTGTCACGTTTGGAAAAACAGTACTAATAATCTGCATATTTATAAAGTTAATATATATTAACTTAATTAAGTTATTTTTCTTGTGACCTTCAGGTTCCATCATCAGGCTCTTGTAGAGCTGAAGATCCTAGATGCCGTGCGGAGAAGAGACAGAGATAATTGCCACAATGTCATTCACATGAAGGAATACTTCTACTTCCGCAACCACCTGTGCATCACTTTCGAACTGCTAGGGTGGGTGGAAAATACTGGACTCATAATCTATTTTAATTTATACTATTAAACTTACATAGTAACTCATGTTAAACACGGGAGTCACGTATTGGACTTAAATAGAATACTTCCCTGTAACTACAGCTTATTTTAGACATCCGTTTAAAGTTAATATAAAGCCATTTACTACCATATTTACGTATATGAAACTGGATATTCAATTAAAAACATATACAATTCATTTGAATCAATTGTAATTAATTACATTTATTTATTAATTAATATTTTTATTAGTCCATTTTGATTTCATGTTGGCTTTAAGATTTCTAGTAGACCAGATATCCAAGGTAAAACAGGGAAAAAAAAAATTTATTTTGTTGCAGATCATCATATAAGTTATGATTCATTAGTTAGACCTGGGGTGGTGGTTTGTCCTGACAGTGGCCATATTTAAGTGTGAAGTGAGAGTTTCCCACTGAAGACCTTCAATTAAGTCGCTTTGCAGGAAAAGCAATTTCATCTCTGGCAGCCTGACCTTTAGAGGACATCAGATGCGTCCTCCCCGTCTTTGGTTACCGTCACAGAATCCTTTAGTTAATGCCTTGATTAGGCCGCTATCTCTTTCCTTGCCCACTCATGGTGTGAAGTCTCCGATTACATCAGGCTGTTCACAGCTGCTGTTTTAGGCCTCCCTACTGCCAAAGATAATGACTTTCATGGGTTCCCTCTCAAATGGCTCTTTAGCATAATGCTTAGCGGTTAACACAGACTAATATTTTTATGGATGTGCTTAAAGACAGGAGGCTGTTGAGTGACAATGGATGTGTTTGTCCAAAGTTTCAGTGTGCGGAAGTGCCAAAAATGACTGTGCTGCCCTCTAGAGGCATTTAGATAAATGGCATACTGCCATACTCCAATCCAAGGCCATACATAGTTCCCAAGGTATTAACCATTAACATCAATCTGTAACATTGTCACAGATGACTGCATGTTAATTGTACCTCTTGTCTCCATACAGAGCGAACCTCTATGAGCTTATTAAGAAGAACAACTTCCAGGGCTTCAGTCTGGGGTTGATTCGCCGTTTTGCTCACTCACTGCTCAAGTGCCTTCAGATGCTGCACAAAGAGAAGATCATCCACTGTGACCTTAAACCGGTAAACTGAAGTCTGTTAAAGTGTGAATCAGCCCAAAATGAAAAGCTAAATAAAAAAATAATTAAAAACTGATGTTTTAGGACTATAACAACATTATTTTTATGTAAATTAAGGACATTTTACCCCTTAAGAATTTAAATGTGATGCACTTTATATAGTAAATATACTTTACTATAAAGTACACTAAAAAATATATATGAAAAATAAATACTTTTATTCATTAAGGATGCATTAAAAATGATTAAAAGTGACAGTGAAGGCATTTATAATGTTGCAAAACAATCACTTTCAAATAAATGCTGTTCTTTTGGAATTTCTATTCATCAAACAGTCCTGAAAAAAATCACTGTTTCCACAATAATATTAAGCAGCACAACTGTTTTTTATATTTATAAGAAATGTTTCTTGAGCACCAAATCAGCATATTAGTATGATTTCTGAAGGATGGGGACCAGGGACAGACATGGTCCCAATTCACTTTCAAAGTCTGGAAAAGAGCAACTTGGATGTTCAGCCGAATAGCTCCTTTAGCTGTTTTCAATTCAAATATAAGAGCATTCACCAGTCCAATGACCATTGTGACAAAACACCTGTAATCCTTTATTCTTGTCTTAATAGGAGAACATTCTCCTGTCCCAGAGGGGACAAGGAAACATTAAGGTTGTTGACTTTGGATCAAGTTGCTATGAGCAACAGAGAGGTAAGCATCAAACCCCTGTGTAATGAGCACATCACCAGATTTATCCTGACTGTGTGATTTTCACCATATGGGGCATTAAATAGCAAAATCTGCAATCAGTTGATTAGAAGCCATTAGCATAGATTTGGAAAGTGTTTTTTGCTGTCCTAACTATGAAGGATTTTTTAAAATCATTTATCATTTGCATTTAGCATCATTTTACCCTAGATTAAAACAAACCTGTGACCCGGCAATTGAGAAACCATGATTTAGTGCTATTTGATCCATTAAGATAATTCATACTGTCAAAGTGTCATTGTTAAATCCATGTATCTCTAATAGACCACTTGTATTTATGTCTAATAGACCACTTGTATCATCTACAGTGTACACTTACATTCAGAGCCGTTTCTACCGCTCACCAGAGGTGATTCTGGGCCATCCGTACAGCATGGCAATAGACATGTGGAGTCTGGGTTGTATTTTAGCAGAGCTGTACACTGGCTATCCCCTCTTCCCAGGAGAGAGTGAAGTGGAGCAGATCGCATGTATCATGGAGGTGAGAGACTGTATTAGCAGTCAAAGAATTAGCTCACATTAAGACTTTCTTTATTCTGTGAAACCATGCAGTTATGACTAATGGGGACTGGAGCTTTAAAGCTTTAAAATGGATGCAAAAACAGCATAAAAGTGTCATAAAACCTTCACTCATAGTTTATTTTTATTGCATGAAAAAGTATTGAAAAGAGTATTCAAAGTCTTTAAAAGAGTCTTTGCATTCTGTGGATGAAAGCTGTTTTAATACCTTTATGTGCATGAATGATTCTTTTGTAGTTATTTGAAATGCTCTGGTTGCTGAACACAATCATTTTTGATTTTGCAGATTATGGGACTTCCTCCAAATGACTTTGTTCAAACAGCATCAAGACGGAGGTTATTTTTTGGTAAGATGACTAAGTACATGATTGCTTACAAATAAAGGTAGCACTTTACGACAAGATTCCATTTGTTAACATTAGTTAACTACATCAGTTACCATGAACTAACAATGAAAAAATAATTCTAAAACATTTATTAATCATACTGTATGTACATTCTGAAAATCAAAAGTTGTATCTGTTAATATTATTTGATGGTCCTGAGCTGAGATAAACTAACACTGAAGGGTTGTATTGTTTATTAACTAACATTAACAAAGATGAATAAATACTATTACAAATGAACTGGTTGTTATTAGTTCATTTTAGTTAGTGCATTAACTAATAGAACCTTATTGTAAAGTGTTATCCAAATAACATTTAATTAAAAATGACTTTGTTCATGCTAACTTATTTTGACTGACATCTTAACAATAAAATGTTTAAATCAGATTCCAAAGGTAACCCAAGGAATATCACCAACAGCAAAGGGAAGAAACGTCGCCCCAACTCAAAAGATCTTGCCAGTGTGTTGAAGACCAATGATCCTCAATTTCTTGACTTCATTCGACGCTGCCTTGTGTATGTATAGTAAAGTAATGGTTTGATTTCATATTATTTTTATCACCGCAACACACATAAACAGATTTTTTCAACCTGTATCATCGGGTTCTTGTAGATGGGATCCCACAAAACGCATGACACCTGATGAAGGGTTGCAGCAAGAATGGATCACAGAGGGACGTCTCAACAAGCTCCATCCTAGACCTCGGCCTATCCGGAAAGACATTGACAACAATTATGAAATCACTTACCGCAAAGCGACTTTAAACAGGACAGGCAAGGGTCAGAATATGTTAATTAATAATTTTGAAATAAAATTAAATAAAATATATATTTATAATAATATATTTTTAAAAATAAATAAATTAAATATTTTATTAATATTTAATTTAATGTAACAATTAATTATTTTTCTTAATTTAACATTTTATTATACTATGCATAATATAATTTATATCTTTTATCTTTCTATAGCTGATAAATCTGGTTCTGACGACAAACTTAAGAGGGTCAGTGACACTTCAAGCAAAGGAGGCAAGATGGCATCAGAAGAGCGTCTGCGTCCAATAGGAGCATCAGCCGATGAAGACAACAGTGAAGATACAGGCAAAAGTGTGAGCAAAGATAGCAAGTCGGACTCAAGTGGAGAGCACTCCGTTCAGATCATCATCAAACCTCAGACAGGCTCAAGCACTGATTCTTCAGAAGGACAGGAGCCTCAGTTTCTCCCTCCTCTTGTATAACACCCTTAAGAAAAGAACAAGTAATGTTTTTATAACGTATGGTTTATACTTCAGCCGCTTGGTCTGGACTTACCTATACCTATTCTTAGACATATACACTTTTACTATTTCAAAAACAAAAAAAACAAAAACAAAAACAAATTTTTTATCATTTACCAACTTCAAACTCATGGTCTGTAAAGTTGCGGTCACACTAGAGTTTGAGCATCCAAAATTAATTTGTGACTAATTTGGCAAGAGGATATGATGCTTGTAAGGCTTCTGTATTTCACAAACTAAAATAAAATAAAAAAATAACATAAAGTAAATAAATAGAGCCTCTATATAGTCTAGTGTGACCACATCTTCACTCTCCAGTCTAGAGGAATCAGATTAGTGGTGATAGTCTGTGTTTTGACTATTCAAATGATTTATTGATTTCTAAGTAAAGTGAATAATTTGGTGCTTGTGATGTATTTTGAAAGGATTATTACTATGAGATTGTTTGTAACAATGGCATATTTTGCTGAGCATCATGCTATGTGCATGTTTATTGGGTCTAGTGTGCTTTTTCATTTTTTGTTTCAAAACATCAAAGCTTTTAGTGATGTCATTAATAGAGCTCAAGGTAAACTTGAGTACCAAAGCAGCTTTATTGTGCAATATTACTGCATGGATTAACAGTGTTTGTATGTTTGCCACGTTTTTTATTGTTTCTATGAGTTAGTAAGCTGTCGTGCAGTAATTACTGAGCCAAAGAGATTTATCATATACATTTTTGTTCTAGAGCAACACATCCTCAGACTAAATCTGACGGAAAGCACACTAGATCATCAGAATGTGCACAATACTTGTGGGATTGAATTGATGATGACTGATAATGATGGCAATGCTGCTGCTGATGATGGTTATGATTTAGATTTAGAGGGAAGGTCCAGAATGTAGAAATTTAAAGTAAAATTAGTGGATCATTGTATGTTTATACAATATGAAAATCCAACATTTTTTGGATTGTAATAGTATATTTTCCTGTACATAGAGTTCTTAAGGTAAATACCATGCACCCTGTGTGGATGTCACCAAGTCATGTAAGCATTAGACAAGGTTTTACTTGTTCTTATATTGTTTATCTGTTATAATAGAAAAGAGATTTTTACTACCATGTGCTATCTCTCTCATTTGTTGTTTCTTCACAATTTAGTTCATGGGATTTTAGAAGAAAGTCTTGAATCAAGTGTGTTAGGTAGTGCCTTTCAGTATTATAATTAAATATTTTAAATTGTCTCCTGAAAAATGTCTGTAAAATACTGTCATACCAATGACAATAAAGATGTAATACCGTACTGAATGTGATTTTTTTTAATGCAAAACTTGCTTTGGGCTTGATTTATTCAGTATAATTTACAAACCCGATTCCAAAAAAGTTGGGACACTGTACAAATTGTGAGTAAAAAAGGAATGGAATAATTTACAAATCTCATAAACTTATATTTTATTCTCAATAGAATATAGATAACATATCACATGTTGAAAGTGAGACATTTTGAAATGTCATGCCAAATATTGGCTCATTTTGGATTTCATGAGAGCTACACACTACAAAAAAGTTGGGACAGGTAGCAATAAGAGGCCGGAAAAGTTAAATGTACATATAAGGAACAGCTGGAGGACCAATTTGCAACTTATAAGGTCAATTGGCAACATGATTGGGTATAAAAAGAGTCTCTCAGAGTGGCAGTGTCTCTCAGAAGTTAAGATGGGCAGAGGATCACCAATTCCCCCAATGCTGCGGTGAAAAATAGTGGAGCAATATCAGAGAGGAGTTTCTCAGAGAAAAAATTGCAAAGAGTTTGAAGTTATCATCATCTACAGTGCATAATATCATCCAAAGATTCAGAGAATCTGGAACAATCTCTCTGTGCCTAAGGGTCAAGGCCGGAAAACCATACTGGATGCCCGTGATCTTCGGGCCCTTAGACAGCACTGCATCAAATACAGAAATGCTACTGTAATGGAAATCACAACATGGGCTCAGGAATACTTCCAGAAAACATTGTCGGCGAACACAATCCACCGTGCCATTCGCCGCTGCCGGCTAAAACTCTATAGGTCAAAAAAGAAGCCATATCTAAACATGATCCAGAAGCACATGCGTTTTCTCTGGGCCAAGGCTCATTTAAAATGGACTGTGGTCAGACGAATCAAAATTTGAAGTTCTTTTTGGAAAACTGGGATGGCATGTCATCCGGACTAAAGAGTACAATTACAACACAACTTATTACAAGCGCACAGTTCAGAAGCCTGCATCTCTGATGGTATGGGGTTGCATGAGTGCGTATGGCATTGGCAGCTTACACATCTGGAAAGGCACCATCAATGCTTAAAGGTATATCCAAGTTCTAGAACAACATATGCTCCCATCCAGACGTCGTCTCTTATAGGGAAGACATTGCATTTTCCAACATGACAATGCCAGACCACATACTACATCAATTACAACAACATGGCTGCGTAGAAGAAGGATCCGGGTACTGAAATGGCCAGCCTGCAGTCCAGATCTTTCACCCATAGAAAACATTTAGTGCATCATAAAGAGGAAGATGCGAGACAGAGAAAGAAGACCTAAGACAGTTGAGCAACTAGAAGCCTCTATTAGACAAGAATGGGACAACATTCCTATTCCTGAACCTGAGCAACTTGTCTCCTCAGTCCCCAGACGTTTGCAGACTGTTATAAAAAGAAGAGGGGATGCCACACAGTGGTAAACATGGCCTTTTCCCAAATTTTTTGAGATGTGTTGATGCCATGAAATTTAAAATCAACTTATTTTTTTCCTTAAAATTATACATTTTCTCAGTTTAAACATTTGATATGTCATCTATGTTGTATTCTGAATAAAATATTGAAATTTGAAACTTCCACATCATTGCATTCTGTTTTTATTCACAAATTGTACAGTGTCCCAACTTTTTTGGAATCGGGTTTGTAGTTAGCCCAAAATGGACTTTATATGTTTATCAAGGGGATTTCTATTCATTACTACATTAATATTTAGACTCGATGTTATTATAATGCACTAAAACAATAGTGAATTTTTAAGTATTTTGGAAAAGTTGGAGAATAACTTGTGTTTTCTGCTGTGTAGCAGATATACTGCGTTTAAACAATAAAATAAGTACAAAAAATTACTTTTACATATTTTATATGTTGATTTTATAGGTTTGATGTAAACAACTCGTAATGTTAGTACAAAGTGTGGGGAAAATCCTTTATAGGCTATTGTCCGAACCCGGCGCTTTCTGTTTTGTTTTTATAATATATTTATAGCTTAGTTTTTGCTTCATCGACGTATTTAAAATTATACATGAAAAAAAATCTATATCTTTCTATAAGTTTACCGTACCGTCCCTAAAATTCAGCTTTGGCGTTTTTCAGTTTGCGTTTGACCCTCCCCAGCTTCCGTTCTCCCTGCTGACGGCCAGAATCATGGCGGCTGTCGCTCTGATTTGCCGTCCTGTGGGTGTCCTTCCCAAGCTTTCAGGTGAGTTCACAGTTAGATTAGTTTACCATACACACAGTGTGACTGTATATGAACTATTATGGTTGAGGCTGTTATCAGAACGACTAATAAAGCGATTCGATGGTGTTTAAATAAGTCGTTATCTTGTGTTTTGTGACCCCGGCTGAAGACATCAGGCCTCATTTGTGCACTAGTACAGTTGAAATGTATTACTATTGTCAGAAATATGTTACTATGTCATTTAAAACTATAAACACGTGCGGTTTTGCTGTAAGATTTTAATTTTATTAATTTAATTTTAATGCGGTAACTTAATTGTGCGCTCTATGCGGTGCAGCATAATCAGAGACTGTCTCAAAACATACCTAGAGAGAATTTATAATCATCACAAGCGCACATGAGATACCCAGAACGCTTCTTTTATTATTTTATAATTCCCTTACACGTTCTGCAACCTTTATCATGCATATGTTTATGCTAAGTATTGTTATTCTGAAAGACGCTCTGCCTGTAAAGCCTAAAAAAAAAAAAAAAAAAACAAGAATTATTTTTTTAAATCGAATGCTTTTTGTAAAAGAAAATCTAAAAAACTTTGCATACCATATTGAATGCATTGTTGTAGAATGCATGTAGAACAGTTTCAACTGTTGATCATTTAGAGGCTTAAGATACAGTTTTGTCAGTGTACTTGAATTATTGAAATAGACATATTTTGTTTTTATTTCTTCTGTCATCAGGCACCTGTTCTCCGGTGTTGCTGGCGGCCGGTCCTGTGGCCGTTCAGCACAGGAAGATCCATCATGCCGTGGTGCCCAGAGGAAAAGGAGGCCGCTCGTCTTTCAGTGGGGTAGCTGCGACAGTGTTCGGAGCCACTGGCTTCCTGGGGAGATATGTTGTCAACCGACTTGGTGAGTCATGATATTATTCATTGTAAAAACCATAATGAGCCTCATTCACTTACAAGCCATCCATTGCTGTTTCATTGGTTTGAAAAGTTGTACTGGTTTGTTTTAGGACGTATGGGCTCCCAGATCGTGATTCCTCACCGGTGTGACCAGTATGATCTCATGTACCTCAGACCTATGGGTGATCTGGGCCAGATCATCTTTATGGTAAATGCACTCACCAGCATTTGTGTTATATCCAGAGGAAGAGTTTCCTATTTAATGAAAGTGGCCTAAACTCATAAAATGCATTATGATGCTTTTTCAGGAATGGGATGCAAGGGATAAGGAATCGATCAAAAGAGCTATTTCTCACTCCAACGTGGTGATCAACCTTGTGGGAAGAGAGTGGGAGACCAGGTACTAGAAAGTAGGGATTTTAAAAATACAATTCTATGTTTACTATGCTTGTTTGTAGGGCTGCACTATTTGGCCAGAGTTTTGTGAATATATATCAATATGGCTATATTATAATAATAATAACAATAATAATACAGTAATGATGGTAGTAATATAAATATTACTAAATAAAATGTAAAAATTACTAATAACAAAACAATAAATACTATTGTAATAATTCGCTGTAAACAAAAACAATCAAGTATTTAATCAAATATATTATAATTATACTTTATTTTATAATTTTTTTCGTCATTTTCAAACATGAAACTTTTATTGATGAGCTGTTCATGTGTAGAAACACAATGCTATGCCTCACTCGAACACATGCAGCACATATATTTATTTAATTAAACAGCAACCTTTGCAGTTTGATAATCACGCTAATTAATTTTGTAATTTCAGTTTTGATTTTGTTTCAAATTACTGTGCCAAACATCAGAGCTTTACTATATCTCAAAATCAGATGATCCTGAACCTGCCTAATGAACAAAATTCTTCCTAAGCTAAACAAAATTCTAATTTAGATACCACAAGGTGGTCTGTAGATGTATTCAATAGATTATATTTCTATAAAACAGGCTGTCTTTTTTCCTCCTTTTTAAAGGAACTACAAGTTTGAAGATGTCTTCGTCTCCATCCCCCAGCAGATCGCAAGGGCAGCTCATGAAGCCGGAATCAAAAAGTTCATACATATGTCCCACCTTAATGCAGATATCCGCAGCCCTTCCAAGTACTTAAGGAATAAGGTAAAGGTTTAATAATGTGCTAATATGCTTAATTGGGTGTGCCAATAGCCAAATAGCAATTTAGGCTGCTGATGTAGGTAGACCTTTCTAAAGTCAATAATAATGCATGTACAAAGGTAAAGTGGATAATTGCACAGTTGTTGTGTCATAACTGGTCGTGTGTGTAACTCTTGCAGGCTGTAGGTGAAGCAGTGGTGCGGGAAGAGTTCCCTGATGCCATCATTATGAAACCCTCTGAGTGCTTCGGAAGAGAGGATAGATTCTTGAACCACTTTGCTAGTAGGTGTCTGATTATATCCTGAAATCAGTTACTGATTGTAACTATTAAAAATATGCCTTGTTGTTGTATGTGTTTTGTGATGACAGAAGTAGAATTTGGTCTGTCTTAAAGGGACAGGTCACCTGTTTGTTAAATTGGTTTTTCCTGTAATTGTTGTTGTTTAGATATGCGTTGGTTTGGTAAAGCTGTTCCTCTTATTGCGATGGGCAAGAAGACAGTCAAACAGCCTGTTCATGTGAGTATCAACCAGTTTGAACACAAGAACACATCTTATGTAAATATTCATGCAATATTATGCAATATTTTGCTTTTTAAAGGTGGTGGATGTGGCCAAAGCCATCGTTAATGCCATCAAAGACCCCGATGCTAATGGGAAAACATATGCTTTAGTTGGGTAAAAACCAGTCCAGTTTCTCCTTCATTGTCTTCTAATTTTGGAAAGTGCACACTTTCCAATCTATGGTTTCTTGTGTCCGAAATAATATGAAATGATTCTCTTGCTCCACAGGCCCAACCGGTATCTACTGCATGACTTGGTGGAGTACATATATGCTCTGTCCCACAGGCCATATTTGGCTTACCCCATACCTCGCCCTCTCTATCAGTAAGCATTTCCTAAAAAAATCCATTTATATGACTTTTCTTAAAGGTGAAGTATGCTAATAGTGTCACCTAGACATAGTTTTGGCAGGTTCTTTTTAATGTAAATTTTAAGAGTTTTGAAGACCTTTTTAAGACCAAAAAAAATGTCTTGAATACAACCACTAGAATACGGAATTATACCTATTACTGTACCTTCTGATCACACAACTTGTACATTTACTTAAGAAGCAAAAATACATAAAATACATAAAGTTTTGTTTTATTAGAAATGTTTAAAAAGGAAATGAGTTTATTTTTAAATTTAATGAGTTTATCTTGATTTAAGGGTGTTTAGATATTCGTATTGGAAAACAAATCAAGAAATTCTGAGGAAGATTTTAATTTTTTTGCCGTGAATGCAATATTTTATGCCATGACTTTATGCCATGGATTAAGAGAATGTAGTTTGATAAAAATCATACAACTTTTGCTTTCAACCTGACAATTTACAGAAGTTTACCTACTTTGGCAGCCACATATATTCCTTTTGTGTTCTCTTGTTTTAGCCTCATAGCAAGATTTTTTGAGATGAACCCTTTCGAGCCCTGGACGACCCGTGATAAAGTCGACCGGGTATGTGTTTCAGAGCATTACAAAATTCTACATTTAGTATATCATCAAGAATGTAATAAATAGTTATAACCCTCATTTATAGTTCCACACAACGGACATGAAGTACCCTGACCTCCCAGGACTGGAGGATTTGGGCATTACACCTTCCTCCATTGAGCAGAAGGCCATTGAAACCTTGCGTCGCCATCGCCGTTACCGCTACCTGGATGCTGAGCTCGGAGAGACCAAGGCCGCCAAAACAGTCAGCTATTAAACAAGAGGCAGTGGCTCCTGTGTCCTGTCAGATCTCTGCAGGTCCTCACGTGTTGTTAAATTGAACCTTTTCTGTACATAAATAAAGATATTCAACATATAGCTTTCGCATGTTTTATTTTCCCCTTGTGCGAGTGCGATGCATTTTCTTACAATTGCCTGATGTAGAAAAAAACTACAGATGGAACAGATTTTTTACATAGACACAAAAAATTATATTTAATATTCAGTGTCTTTAATGACTAATGACAAGTGGTCTTGTGTGCTAAGTTATAGGTGATTTACATTCAGTAGAAATTAGTATTGATCACATGACTTTGTTGGCTAATGTTATTCTAAGGTGAAGGTCATGCTATTCAATATATTTTTTTAATTCAAGAGTTTTGTTTTGTGGTACTACATCCCACTTTTCTTATTTCATTTAATTTTACTAAAAAAAAAAACCCAAAGAAAATAACTTATTCAGCAAAGATACATTAAAATGGATCAAACGTGACAATAAGACCTTTGTATTACTACAAAAAAGTCTAACCTTTCAAATAAATGCCTTACCTAACATCCAAAAGTCCATTCTACTTCTCCAGTCAGCAACAGTTATGTTCTGTCTGTGTGATGTGACGTCAGGTGGCACGCTGTTTACAGCAATCGTGTATTATTGCCTTGCTTATTACAGTAAAGTTACAGGAAGGTTACAGCAGCACTAAAATAATGTATTCCCGCTCAGTCAAAACTACCCAGAACAGAATGCAATATAAATTACGGTATTTTACTGTAATGTATAAATGTGGAATTGTAGGCTACTGTAGGATTATACAGTACCGTGCTGCTAAATCTACAGTGATTTCTAACAGTGTAGAGTTCATACCAGGTCAAGAAAATATAATCATACATTTATCATGTAGGTACCTATAAGGTTCTATAATGATTACAAAGCATTGCTGCTGGTTTATGGTTTACTTAAGTCCCTAAATGGTATGTGTATTTGACAGACATTTTATTACGCTATAATCCAGCATAGAAATGACTGTTTTTGTTGTATTTTTTATGGAATGATTGCAGGCTTGGTGAGCATAATAAATGTTAAATCTGATGCTTCTGATCAAATCAGCAATTACTTTAACCACTCCCATATCTTAGAGGTGTCTTGCATAAATCAAAGTGAACTGCAACTTTTTTGACAGTCACCTTTATGAACAAGCACTTGCATACCTTCTGAGGATTAGAAAACATGGCCACAGAGACATTTTGAAAATGAGGATTGCTGCTAGAGTCCGTGTGTTAGTTATTGGTGTCATAGTTTATATTCTTGTGTACATGTCATTTATTAAGTCAGAAGATCCAGAGGTACTTAGGAGACTGAAGAGAATAGAAGATCAAGTTAATAAAATAGGTGAGTTTGTGTGCATTACATACATTTTGAGAACATTATTAATGACTGAAAGATTTTCATTATCCTGTGGAATTATTGCAATATACTTCCAATTTCAGCCATAGAAATCAAAAATCAAAAAGTCAGAGAGGCTGTTGTGGAACATAAAATTACAAATAAAACGGAGGTTAAGAAGTACCCAAAATCACTTCTCTTTAAATCATGGGGAACTGAACTCACAGAAGAGGAACAGATGGAAGCAGAGAGGGTTTCAACAGTTCGGATACAATGTGTTCCTCAGTAACAGATTACCACTGAACAGAACAATCCCTGATACTCGAGACATCAGGTAACTGCTTTACAACTGTTTTCTAGTTTAATATATATACTTTCTATTTTAATATATATCATTAATTTTGTTGATTGCAAAGCATGAAAGTGGTGGGGTTCCAAAAAGCAAGGTTAATTTAACATCACATACCCAAATTCTTTAATCCACATTGCTGCCTTCTGTAACTTGTGATTGTGTGCATTTTTTAATCTTTTATTTTAATCTTTAATCAGTTTTTATTACTGGGAACAATTACATTGTTTTGTTTAATGCTTAAAAATAAGTTTATATTTTTATGTTTAGCAATTTTACTTCCACTTTTGTTTGAAGGTGAGATGTATTTCTATAACAAACATCACATATGTGATACTTTACGTAGAAAATGTCCCTTTGCAAAACGGGGGGAAAAAAACTTTTGAATGCAGATCCATGATGTGTGAAATGTGAATAAAATATAATAGAAAAAAGCTTATTTTATGTTACTATCTTTTTTGTTACCTTTATGAACAAGCACTTGCATACCTTCTGAGGATTTTTTCCACAAACCAATGGCGCTCTAGCCCACCAAAAGCCTGCTGCTCACTGCTGTAGAAGGAGCCCCGGCAGAGGAAGAAGCCTTCCCCTCAGGCCATCTGGCACCTAAAGTGCAAATTTCAGAGCAAATTTCCAGCGACGATGCTTCAAATGTCCCGCCGCGAGTGCATTGCCTGTCTGGGCAGCACCCAGACTGTGCTGACTTTGCTCGGGGATCGTGTCCTCCCCGCTCTGCTCTCCCATTTCCGGTGTGCTTCACACGTGATGTTCAATGCCTCTCGTTGGCTGCATGCGGCCTGATATCCTTCAGCACTTCTGAAGAGGGGATCACTGCTGATGATTCCATCATTAACAGCATTGGACACTGAAAGTGAAAAGAAAAAAGTGAGTGAAAGTGATGTGACATACAGCCAAGTATGGTGACCCATACTCAGAATTCGTGCTCTGCATTTAACCCATCCAAAGTGCACACACAGCAGTAAACACACACACACACCGTGAACACACACCCGGAGCAGTGGGCAGCCATTTATGCTGCGGCGCCCGGGGAGCAGTTGGGGGTTCGGTGCCTCAAGGTTACCTCAGTCATGGTATTGCCGGCACGAGACTCGAACCCACAACCTTAGGGTTAGGAGTCAAACTCTCTAACCACTAGGCCACGACTTCCCCAAGAAGAGTGGGACGCAAACAACAGGGACAAGCATGGACAGCGAGCGATCCACGTTCCGTCTAAGGCTGTGGAGGATCTTGGCCTGGCTTGGTCGGCTCCGGAAGAGCCCACCCACAGCCTTCTCGATGAATGGTACCTGAAGGGACACTGTGGTACAATGGCGGTACTCCAGGTGTTTCAGGCCAAACTTCTCCACTTCATGGACGAGTCTGGCCAGGATTCTGATGCCTTTAAGGAGCTGCGCACAGCAACCGACCTGGCTCTGCATGCTACCAAGGCAACGGCACAGGCAATCGGCAAGGCTATGGCCAATCTGGTGGTGCTGGAGCACCACTTTTGGCTGAATCTAACTGAGATCAGGGACGGTGGCCTTCCACAACTCGCCAGTCTCGTCTATGGGACTATTTGGCCCTGCTGTAGATGGGTTTGCCGAGCATTTTACAGCGGCACAGAAGACCTTGCAGACTCTGTGTCACTTCTTGCCAAAGTGATTCAGTGTGGCGGGTGGTTCAAGTCACCAAAAGACCCCATCCACCCAGCAGCCTGCAAAACCGACTCAGCCCTGGCTAAAACCTGAGCCCGGGCTTCAGCAGCGCCCTCAGATGGCAAAACACTATCCATACATGAGGCTCCATAGTAATGCTGAAACTTGAGCCTCAGAATTTATCCTGCATGCCGAGAGGAAGAAGAGAGGATCAGTTCTCACAGAGGCCGGAACTCCCTCAAAGAAAGCTTGCGCTCACTCTCCATCTCTCCGTTCAACACCGAGCGATGGAAGCGCCATTCAAGCTATGCCCATCCTTCTAGTTCAGCACGCGCCCAAGCAAACAAACGCTGTGATAGTGAACCCTCTCCTCATTACCATGAACGTCAGTTCCTCGCCCCTGTGTAGCGAAATGCCTTTCGTAAAACTGAAACCACTTGCCATCTATGGCATCTTGCACCTGAATGGCTTAAAACCATAATGTTTAATCAAAATGTTTAAACTGAGAAGACTTAAAAACACGTGAAAATTTAAATTTTGAGTTATCAACACTGGCCCAATCGTTCAGACAGGTGATTTTAGTTTTAACGGGGCTGACATGATAGACAAAGGGGCAGGGGAGAGATCGCTTTAACCCGCGGCAACTGCGCGTGACATGAAAATAAATGGACACTGTATCAATCCAATCAGCAGGTTTACTTATATAAGTACCACTCTTTCCATTTCATAATTTGCTGTTGAGTTAACTGAAATGTAAATTTTATTTGCACTTCATGACCACCATACAGAACTGATGCTTATATTTTTTCCAAAGTTAATTTTTTTTTTTTTTTAGGATTTTTTGCTGAAAAGAGATTGTTTTTGCTGTCATTTTTGATCAATTTCATAAAGTTTATATATATATATATATATATATATATATATATATATATATATATATATATATATGCAGATGTGCTACAAAGAGCTACCCCAAGGACCTGCCAACCATTAGTGTGATTCTGATCTATTTTAATGAAGCTCTGTCAGTCATTAAAAGGGCAATCCACAGCATCACTGACAAAACTCCTGCTCATCTGCTAAAGGAGATCATCCTGGTGGACGACTACAGCTCGTTTGGTTAGTTTCACCCTAAACATTTGTGATATTTTATTTGAGAAGGTTTTTTTTTGTGTGTTTTTTTTTTTTTTTTTTTTTTTTTGTCAAGCATAAATCTGATAACAATAAAGAAAAATAAACATAATGGAAAATATAGAAAGATTCATAAGACAAAAGTACTGATTTAAACTTATTTACACAGTGTGCATTAATTCGTAAAATTATTCAATTAAATATAATTTGTTATACTCTAAATATTAATCATTTAATATAACAGTTCATTCTATTTCCATTTTATATTTTTTATTTCTTGACAGAGGATCTGCAACTGGCTCTAGATGAATACATTGATCTATTTAATAAAGACAACCCTGGCCTAATCAAGAAAGTGAGACACAAAAGGCATATGGGCCTTGCCAAGGCAAGAGTCTCAGGCTGGGAAGAGGCCACAGGTCAGGTGGTAGCCATTCTGGATGCACACATTGAAGTTCATAAGGAATGGTAAATACTATACCACAGTCTGAGTATGATAATAAGAGGGACGTAATACCTTTTAAATATACTGTACATTTGACTGCCGTATTATTCTAGGGCAGAGCCACTACTTGCAAGAATCAAAGCAGACAGGACAGTAGTGCTGTCACCGGTGTTTGACAAAGTGCTTTTTGACACACTGGAGGTTAAGAAGTATAACGCTCGTGCTCATGCGTTTGACTGGAACCTCTGGTGCATGTATGAGTCCTTTCGGCCAGAATGGTACAAAAACAAAGACCCATCAGAACCAGGGAAGTAAGTGTAACTTTTTCACTTTTTTCACATTTACTTTCTATCATTCATTTTAAATGTCCCTGATGGAATGTGACAAACGTTTTTAAAAGTAAAATGCCACCAAGAAAAATAACACAGACTCATATGAAGAAAAAAAACTTATGTATCTGTGTTTTTGAATAAGTTGAGCGAATGATGCAGCATTTCTATTGATCAGTGTTTCTGAACAAATCAGTTGAGATTTAATTTACAATGAATTACTTTGGGAAACAGAACTAACTGCTGCAGGACATGCCAACTATTAACATAATTTAATGAATAAATTAACAGTTTGCAGTTTATGACTTGATTGAAGTAGTACATATGCATTTTCCTTTCTTGTTAGGAGTCCCTCAGTCATGGGTATCCTTGTTGCTGAACGTCAATTCCTGGGAGAAATTGGAGTTTTGGATGAAGGAATGACAATTTATGGGGGTGAAAATGTTGAATTAGGAATACGTGTAAGTCATTACTGCACATAGTGGTGCCAAAATGATGCCTACAATATGTTCTTGGATTTGATTAATGTCTAAAATGTAATAAATCAGGTCTGGCTCTGTGGTGGGAGTATTGAAGTGGTGCCGTGTTCAAAGATCGCACACATCGAAAGAGCACATAAGCCCTATTCACCAGATCTCAGGAAACCCATGATTCGAAACGCCCTGAGAGTGGCTGAAATCTGGCTGGATGAATATAAATCAAATGTGAATATTGCCTGGAATCTCCCTCTAAAGGTAACAGTAATAGTAAACATTGTTTTAAGGTTAGCTGAAGCTGAATATTGACAGTCTTGTTTATATTAATTTCATTGATTCTCATATCAGCCTGTTTTTTTTTCTCTAGAATCATGGGCTTGATATCGGTGATGTGAGTGAAAGAAAACAATTACGAAATAAACTCAAATGTAAGCCCTTCAAATGGTATCTGGAAAATGTATATCCTCTCCTAGACACCTGGAAAGACATAATTGGTTATGGTGCGGTAAGCAACAAAGATGTTCAAAGTCTTTTAATATACAAATTTTCCCTGAAAAGAGGAAATAAATACAGTTTACTAGATTGCTCAATCTAAACTAGTTATCCTTAAACTGCTGCTGTTTTATTCTCATAACAGCTGAATAATGACCTTAAAGAAAAATTCTGCGTTGATCAAGGACCTGTTCCTGGAAGTGTACCTATTCTTTATGGGTGTCATTACTATAAACCTCAGGTACTGTGTGTGAGTGTAAACCATTGCTTTGAGTAACCACATCCCAAAAGCACTTTTCATTTGATTGACAGCATTGTTATTACAACCGTAATGGAGAGATCTACATTGGAGGCATCAAATCTCACACGTATAACTCTAACCGTTGTCTAATGGATCCTGGCAGTGGAAAGACACCAGCGTTGCACGACTGTAAAAATGCCAAGGTGAAAGGATTGAGTATATACTGGGACTTTTCTCAGGTAAGGTCCTGCTGTGTGTATTATTTAGAACTTTTATGGAATATTTCACAGCACATTGCTAAGCATTGCTAAATGTGTGGTCATTCTGTTTTGTCATTTACAATTAGATTTTTAGCATTGTTATAATCAGTGGAAATGTATTTTCTGGTTTCTGGTTTATTTTTAGGGAAATGCAATAAAAAACAGAAACACAAATCGATGTCTTGAGATCAGCCAAGGAGAGGACTCCTACTATCATCTGATTTTGCAAACATGCACAGGACAAAAATGGACAATACAACATGTCATCAAAGACTTTTAAAAGGAAATTTCACAGAAGTGTAAACATTGTAAAGGACGTAGATGTATTAAATGTGTGTACTGGATACATATGACTGTGTTCTTGTTTTTGAATAAATGTTGTTACAATTTTGAATAAACTGCTAGTTTAACCTGATACAGGTGACAGGGTTAATTACATCAAATCATATCTTTGAGTGTTATATTGCTACTGAGGTCTGTGTCCTGTGACAGATTACATAATCACGTATCATTTTGAAGTATAATTTTAATGTTGCTAAACTACTGATAACATTTCAAAATCACTGATCAAACCATTACAGTAAAATGACATTGGTGTTGGTGTACAGCATAACAAATTACAAATGTACAAATAATAAAAAAGTACTAACGTTAGTCTAAACGCTGCAGCATCAATAAAGCGCATTATCATATGCATTCCCTTATCACCGGAATTTTATGGATTTGCAGCAATAAAAAATAAAAAAAAGTAATAGGATCAAGTTTTGAAAAGTGTTTAATTACCCGATTGAAACCTATAATAAATATGCATCTGGAGTGCGTGTGGTGTATTTCAACTGAATTGCAGTATGAAAAACAACACAGAGAGGACGCAATTTTCAAACACGCATCATCCGTCACTTAGCAACGCGTTTGTTTGTGTGTTTCCCTCGTTCTGTGACATCCAGTACGTCGATTATATTGGTTATGTGGATTTGATGTGGTGGTGGTGATACACGATGAATCCAGTCGAGCATCTGTCAGACAGAGTCGAAGCTGTTCAGCTTGACAGAGGGAGAAACAGGGAGCTACAACGCCGAGAGAGGGTCTTCAATGATAAACTCCGCACGATTGGAGTAAGTTTGTTAGGTGGAAACAACTTTTACAGCTGTAAACGATATAATATGCAAGTTAATTTTTGTTGATTTCTCTCTTTGTCAGGTTGACAAGGATGCTCTCGACCACCAAGTTAAAGAACGAAGAGAGAAAGAACAACGCGAAGCGAATGAACTGAAAGACTATGGTGAGTTCTGTGAGGAACATCTTTTTTTTTTTTTTTTGGACTGTATCTGTTATTAAAAATATAGGAAATATTATTTATTCATACAATGACTACGTTATAAAATAACATTTTTTACAATTAACTTTTCCTCCCAATTCTTGTATTTTAAAAAATAAATCTCCAGGTGCTGTAACTATATGTATATATGAATACTATATGGATCTAACTCTAGCACTTTCTATTCTAATTCTATTCTTTAAAAAAAGACTTGCACTCTATTCGTTACTGCTTGTTCTTAAAAAAAAAAAACACTAGCTTCTCTAATCTTTTTGTATTTTGTTTTCTTTTTATTTATTAAAAAGACCTCTAACACAGCTTGCTCTATTCATTTTCTATTCTATTATTTATTTGTAATTATTATATAATTAAAAAAAAATCTCTTGCTACTTGTACTGTTAAGCTAACTGAGACTTGCATATCATCGCTCTTTTGTTGATTTTGATTTATTCCATTGTCCTCATTTGTAAGTCGCTTTAGATAAAAGCATCTGCTAAATGACTAAATGTAAAAGAAAACGGGGGGGGGGGGGGGGGGGTGTCTTATTAAAACACTTTAAAAAATAGGCCTATTATTTAATCATACAATGACTACATTAATAAATAACATTTTTTTTTTCCAATTAACGTTTCCCCTCAATTCCTATATTTAAAAAATGTCCAAGTGATGTAACTAACTAGAAAAGAGAACAAGAGGGAAAAACAGTCTAATTAAAATGTTAAATAAATGTATATATATAATCCTAAAAAAATAATCAGTAAAGCAATTAAGTAATTTAGAAAACTTGTGTGTGTGCATGTATAAACGTTTAATGATTTAGATTTTTTTTTTGAAGAAATATTTTATATTTTGTATGTGTGCATGTACACACATTTTCTAAATTCATGGCTGTAATTGCTTTACAAGAATTTCAGCATTTTAATTACATTTTATGGTTTTAAGGTATCATTTGTTAACATTAGTTAATGTATAAACTAACATGAACTAATGAACAATACATTTGTTACAGTATTTATTAATCTTTGTTAATGTTAATGAAAATAGTTATTCATTATTTGTTCATGTTAGTTTACAGTGCATTAACTAATGTTAACATATACAACTTCTGATCAAGAAATGCTGTAGAAGTATTGTTCATGCTTAGTTTGTGTTAACTAATACAGTTAATTACTGTTAACTAATGAACCTTATTGTAAAGTGTTACCCATTTTACTTTACTCTTTTATATGAAAAGGTTGTGGATAACTTAAATAACACAACTGACATTTACATTGAAGTTAACTCAAACCCCTTTCCTGTCTGTTTTTAGCTGATGAGCTGCTGTGCAGTGATCGTGCAGCCTGTATCTTAGAGCAGCGGCAGAAGAAAGATGACCACCTGCTGAATGAAGCCATTGTTCAATTCAGGCAACAGTTTCAACAACCTGCCAGTCGGCGCGAGTTTGATCTGAATGATCCAGAGCTGCTGAAGAAGCAGGAAGGGGTGCAGATACTGCCGGGGCTGACTGGAGAAGATCTGGCCCAGAAGGACAGGCTGAGGAAGCAGCAGGAGCAGCTCAGAGCATGGACCCTACAACAGCAAGACCAACTAGAGCGAGCAAAACAAGAGTTACAACAAGAGAGTAAGTTCACTGGCTGAACGGGAGTCCCAAAAACTGTCAATTTTTACAATTTTTTCAGTGACGCTTGGTCCCAATTTTAAATGTTCAGTGTATATTCTTTCTGAAATGGTACAGTGAACGAATGCAGTTTTTCCTAGCCCTACTATGAATGTTTTCTCCTTTTACAAACTATATAGTGCACCAATATGATCAAAGCAGACTGGCTCTAGACAACCGAGCTCTTGAATTGCAGAAGATGGAGGAACAAAGCAAGAGAGCTGCAGCCATCACCACCAAAGATTTTAACCTTGCACTGGTGAGTCACTGACGACTAAATTTCACAAGTTAGGATTTAAAATTCAAGAAGAACTATTAGTACTCTTAATTAACCATCATTTTCCTGTTGTTCCATGCTGCTTCTTGACCACAGGCTGCAGAAATCACACACCGACATCTACAAGAGCATCATGAAGAGGAGGAAAACAACCAGATGGACATCCTGAACCAGCTAAATGGAGACCTGCTGATGGAAAACCCTGAACAGAATATTAGCGTGCTGGGTCTGTCTCGCCTGCGCAGGGACTATTACAAGGGAATGAGTCCTAAAGAGCTCCAGCAGTGCACGCAATACCAGCTGCAGCAAGCAGAAGATAGGAAGGTAAAGCCAGCACTTGGTACTTTGTTTTTTTCACCTTTTATTTATGAGTAAGTAACATCAAATGGCACTTCTGAAATGTTTCAGACAATTAAGTGTTAATAACCAAACAAATGTGTGCAGCGTGCCATCATGGAGCAAGGAGAGAAGGAGCGTCAGGAGCATCATGAGCGCATGACATCCGCCCGTGCTGCACTGCTGCTAGAAAGACAGCAAGCACGTATTAATAAGGAGCTGCGCAGAGCAATGGACAACACCAACGCACAGCTGGCCCAGGCCCATGACGATCAGTGAGTTAAATAGGGTTTTGCTGACTATATATGATTAGCACACCTATTAATTCATTAGAAATAACTTTTTTTAATATTGATTATGCATTTTAAATAAGCCAGTGGACTATACAGCAGCATTGTTAATGTTAATTATTTGAACAAAAATATGAAACAAAATCTAAATATTAGATAAAAACAATTACATGAAAATTAAAATGTTGCAGTGATAACTAACTAAAATGTTTTTAGGTATTAAAATTAAATCTAAAACTGAAATAATCACTCTTTCCATTTACAGGAATAAACATCTTCAGGATGTGTACACCAACATTCCCGATGAGCGCTATTTTACCCAGTTTAATACCAGCAGTAGATAAACATTACAGCGGGAACCTGAAAGATGAAGACCATCAGGGTTCGGTAATCGAGGACAATTCACCGTATCATTTTACAGTAGACACCTAAGCTTTAAATAGACAGGGGACTCCACTTGAAGTGTTTTGGAAAGCTGCACAATTTTTAATAGGTCAGTAAAGATGGCAAATGTCAAATGGAGTTGTAACACTTGTTCTTTAAAACATTCATGTTGTAAACAAAATGAGTTGCATATTCATAAAAAACTGAAATCAGGTAACTAAAGTCAGCCTGCTGAGGTTGTTGAAGTAAAAATGTACTTTTAAAAACTTAAAAGGAATAGGTCACCCAAAATTTAAGTGAAAATTTGGATGAGTTTGTTTCTTCATTGGAACAGGCTTGTTTTAGCATTAAATCACCTCCTCAATAATAGATCCTCTGCAGGGAATGGGTGCCATCGGAATGAGAGTCCAAACAGCTGATAAAAACATCACAATAATCCACATGACTCCAGTCCATCAATTAACTTCTTGTGAAGCAAAAAGCTGTGTGTTTGTTAGAAACAAACCCATCAAGAAATTTAACTTTAAACCTTAGCTTCTGGCCAAAATACATAATCCATAATAATGCTTTTTCCAGTGAAAAGTCTATTCCCTTTTGTCCTCTTATATCAAAATCCACTGACATATTTGTTTAGAACTGTTTGTTTAGGACTTTTTTTCCCTGCTTGTACTGGTGCTTGATCTGTGCGTATTTCTCTCCTGATTCAGACATTTTCACTGGAGAAAGCAATATTATGGATAAAGGATTTTAGCTGGGAGAAACTGTTTTCAGTTAAAACATTGTATTGATGGATTTATTACAAACATGCAACTTTTTGCTTTACTTGAGTCTTATGGATTACTTGTTGATAATCGTTTTGATCAGCTGTCTCGACTCTCATTCTGACGGCACCCATTCACTGCAGAGGATCTAATGATGAGCAACATGAAGAAACAAACTCATCTAGGAGAGTAAATTTTTAGCCAATGTTTTGTTTTTGGGGGGTTAATCTATTCCTTTAATAACTACTTTTTCAAATAAAAGAATTAATTGACAGTACATCACAGTTTTGTTGTTTAACAGGTGTCTTGAATTCACAGAATTGCACACAAAACTGCTGTCATCAGCCTGAAGGTGCAAGCACTAGAGTCCTCCATTTTGTTTCAATGGAAGTACAGATGATCAGTACACAGATTCTGCACCAGATGGCAGCACAGGCCAGTTCAAGAGAATACATTCAATTCCTCACACCAAGTAACAGCATAAATTGCAGTATCCACACCCCAGTATGTTCACCAATATGACAAACAAATGGGGAAAACATCCTGTAAAAAATGCCTTTAGAGCATGCTTAAAACCTCCTGATTTACAAACTACCTGTTAAAGTAGTCTACAGTAAACTTTCCAAGACAAACTTGTCCCAATTTACCAGCAATACCTCAATAGCCTTTTTCTTAGTTTGACTTGGCAGTGAGCTGTACCTAGAAATGAAGAGCGAAAGGACAAATGAGTTACAAATAAACAGCAAAGCCTGGTTGTAGATTATACTAATGACCAAGAAATGTCTGTAAAATAAATCCTAAAACATGAGAGTAGTAGTTATCCGTTACCTGAGGGAGTTTATGACCAGCTCTTTCAATGTGCCTAAATTAAAGCTCATTCCTCCAAAGCCCATGAAGGCTTCGTAGAAATCGTGTGAAAGGGCAGTGGCCCCAAACAGAGCTGGATCATCTGAACTGATCACTACAGGATGACCCTCAGCCATCAGTACTGCCACTGGGTGGTCCCGCAAGTCTGAGACCAATTTCAACACCTGACAAAAGAGTTAAAGCATTATTAGTTTTTTCAAATGAGTGGCTATTCAGACAATAAAACATAAATATAGCAAAGACTGAAAAAAAGCATAGTGGAAAGCAAAAAAAAAAAAAAATTATAATGTACTAAAACAAAAAGATACACTACCGGTCAAAATTTTGGGGTCTGTAAATGTTTTTGTTTGCTTTTGAAAGAAATTAAACTTTTATTGAACTGGGATGCATTAAATTTATCAAAAGTGACAGTAAAGGCATTCATAATGTTACAAAAGGTTTCTATTTCAGATAAACGCTGTTATTTTTAACTTTCTATTCATCAAAAATGTATCAGTTTCCAAAATTTTTTTAAAAAGTCAGCATATTAGAATGATTTTTGAAGGATCATGTGACACTAAAGACTCACAATATTAGTGTTTTTACTGTATTTTTGTTCAAATAAATGCAGCCTTGTTGAGCATGAGACTTTTTAAAAACATTAAAACATTTTGTCAACCTCAATCGTCTGAATGTCAATTTCAAACTGTAAATTTAATCCAAAATGTAACCTTGCATAAAATTAAATTCATATAGTATTTACATATGTATATATTTACATCTTAAATGATAAGATTGTAGCATTTTTATAAAAAAGGTGACTGTTTAAGACATAGACATTACGTATGAATATCAAATCCTGTTTGTAACCTATTAAATGTGAAATATTTTAGCAGGATATCTTAAAAAAATTAAAATAAAGGGGGCAGGACTTATCCATTGTAAATTGAATCATGGAAAGCAGGAGTATTATTTTTTTTCCACTTTAAAGGCATAAAGAGTGATGATATACCTGATTTGAGATTGGACAGACTTCAATAGGTACATCCATCTTTCTAGACAACTCTTTAACTACAGGATGGCGTGCCAAAGCAAAACCATGACCTATACGTGTGGTGTTGAATAGAAGAGCATCCATGAGGTTCTGATCAACATCTGTTCCCTGTGTATCTGTGTGGGAAAAGTGAATGAAGTTGCCAGATTTTACTATAGCAACCATAAAAAAGAACAAGCACTCAATCGTTTTGAGCCTGAAGGACAACTTTGAGTTACACTACTTTGTACCAGATGAAAGAACAAGATGTCAAAAGAAACCTGTCTCTCCTGCGTGGAAAAAGTATGGCAGGTTAACACCCCTCTCTTCAGGTAGACTCAGAGCGTTCTTGAAGTACCACAGAGGTCTTCCGAGGTCTTCCCGTCCTACCTGGAGTTATAAATGCAAATGTTTCCTTCAAAGTTTATTCACAAATGGTGCATTTCTGCAATATGCTCATCATACACTCACAAAGTCAAAGCCTGCCATGATATCTGGAAAGTTCCTGTGTAGTGTCATTGCTTCCTCTACTGTCTTCACCGCCTCAGTTGCATTTATACCCCTAAGAGCAACAGGAAATGAAATCAAATCAAATATTTCTGATGTTACAAAAGACTTAATACACTGTTCTTTTGAACTTTTTATTCACCAAAGAATCCTGAGAGAATATATATATCAAGGTTTCCACAAAAATATTAAGAAGCACAACCGTTTTCAACATTAATAATAATATTAGTAAATTAGTATATTAGAACGTTTTTTAAAGGATCATGTGACACTGAAGACTGAGTAATGACTGATGAAAACTCAGCTTTGCATCACAATAATAATTTACATTCTAATTTACGTTTCTCTCACCTGTGGACGGTAAAAATGACTCGAGCTCCTAGGAAGTCTGGGAAGTTTTCTTTAAATCTTTTCACAACGTCCTGGCAGGCCCTCATACTCCAGTCCTTGTTATTAAATCTGCCATCAAGTTCATATGTTGAAATTATGATGAAAATTAGCGCATATTAGTATTTATTTACAGTACACACAATTTTAAATTGATTTTCTTTATTTTCTAAGGTTAAATTTGTCCATACCGCTGGCAGCAGCGCTCTGATTTCCACATACATGATGTTGTCCTCATAAAACTGTCTGAGACCTTCATAGAGGTAGTCTTTGAACACAGGTGCATAGGTGACCAACCCGTAGGCCACCAAGAATGCCTGCTCAAATCTCTTCCACACAATATCTTGGCTAGGATAGGCTCTGTCTGGGTCCTCGGTGAAGAGCGTGAGATTTCGAATGAAACTGTGGAGGTAAATGAAAATTTGAGACAAACATCCCTCACCTCCAGTCTCAGATTCACTGCCGTTTTTTCAGGATATACCTGTTGTCCAAATCAGTGCTGTTTTTAATCTTCTCCCTGAGGGATCTGAGCAAAGTCCATGAGGAGCAGTGTGGACGAGATGCAGGCTGTCCAGAGGAGAAGATAAACTGCACGGTCTGCTCATCTGTGAAGCACACGTAGCAGTTCTCTCTGTAGGTCACATTCTTCACCAGCCAATCCACACCCACCATAGCAAAGTCATGAACATGCAGGGCAGCACCTGGACAAAAGATCAGATAAATCATCATACCTAAACCTAGGTGGAGTATTTTGTCATATTATCTTTCTGGCAAAAGTCATAGTTAACAGTTATGCGAGAAATGGACCTTAAAATAAAGTGTGACCATACATTTATACATACACACACAAACTACACAATAAATCTGCATTATTAGATTACAGCACCTTTAGGCATCTTCTGAAGCAAACTAAACACAGGACTTTGATCGATGAAGCGCTTAGCCTTGAAGAAATGCATGGACGGTGGGAAGTTTCCTGCTTCCATATCATGCTGCTTCAGTTTCTGAAGCTTTGTGTCAAGCAGTTTCTCTCTCTCGTTCAGTGTTATACTGCCTCCTGTCCGTCTAGACGCTTCCAGCCTTAACAGAGCTTCCCGCTTCCCGGGATCTGGTCCACAGTTACATGATGCACACCACAGAAACAGCATCCATATCCACATCAGGCCTCTTAGTGTCACCGCGTGCATGGCTGTGATGTAATTCAACCACAGATCTCTGTACTATTGGTGAAAAGTAATAAACAAGTAGCTGGTTAATTTTTTTAAAGGCCCACCAAGTGATTTTTTTGTTAATGCGCCAATGGCTGATATGATGGTATTGTATTTAATATTAATAACAGGTGATGCAGTAATGACAAGTAAAATTAAATGGTTTCAGTAACTGTGGCCTATTCGTGTCTGTTGATTATAATTTGCTGAATTTAAATAAAAATAAATTTAATAGAAACAAGTTATTTGCAGATGCATTTCTCACCAATGATTCATTTATAAAATGTGTTGATTTCTAATTAAAATAAAGTAATTAGTGTATAGCTAGTAACTGGAATAGCAGTATTAACGTGTATTTGAACATGCAGAAAATGGGATTTGCCCACTGCTTGCACTTCTTTTTATTCTCACAACAACAGATTTACCTTGAAGGAAGTTTCAACCACCAGTTTCAACCATTTCAACCATCAGCTGTCAGCTGTTGGAAACTATTTACTTTTATCAGCAAAATATAAACTAACACGTGACATACAGTTAATTAAATCTATCAATCCTGCTAAAACAATGTGACCATCTGTTACAGACCCAATTACTTGTAAACAACCCACATGACACAGTGCACTCTACCTATTATCGGTCATGATTTTAAGTCTGTCTAAATGTTGTTATACGTTTTATATAGAACGCTTATAAACGTCCTGACATGCCTTTCGAGTTTCGAACGATTTAACTGCGAATATATTTAATTATCCAATAAGAGTTTTTCACCAAGCACACATTAAACCGCAGCAGTAACGGTTACAGGAATAAAGCCCAAATAAACGTATAGAAAAATAAATACCTTCCGAGACGAAGCGAATTATAATAGGTCTTCTGGCAACTGAGTACGCCGTATCTCTACAACGACACCGGTAACAAAGATGCAGTTTGTTGTATTTAACCGAGCTTGACCGACTTCAGCCCCACTTCTGACTTCCACAACAGACAGTGACGTCACATCTTTCCTTGAAGCTCATTGGCTCCGCTGTGTGCCAGTGCGCGAGGACAAAAGACACGCGGAAGACAAAGACTTGAATTAAAAAACTAATATATTGAATTAATTTTAGTCTTGTTTTTTGAAGTTTAAAAGTCCATAAGACGACGAGTGATCACTACGAACGTGATATCTTTCATTATTCCCATCTTCAGTTAAACATACTAAAATAATTCATACTATTAACAAGTACATAACAAAAAACATAGAAACAAGACCATGTCTATTAAGGAGAAGTTAAAATGTTATTCATCTTAGTAACAAGTTGGTAGTGCAACACTTGGTACCATGTATTCTTCAAAACTCTCATCACTTTTAATAGTGCAATGTATTTTTTATGAGGGAAATTGAACAGAAAATTGACAAGAGCATAATCTAATGAAACGTAATTTATTCTAAGAAATGTACAGTATAGAAAATACTTCGGTCCATTTCCAAAATAATTCGTCAGTCAGGTAAGAACTTGTAAACTTTACATAATAAAAGTTACAGGTGTCGTTTTGGATGCCATCTTCATTAAAGTGAACAGTTTCAAAACAAACATGAGGACACATTTATATTAAAAAAAGACAAAAGTGTACAAATCCCAAGAGCAAATAAATATGATTCACATTTAACTAACTAGTTTCTTAACTAGTACAGATAGAATAGATGACAGCAGAGACGTTGAAGGGTGGATTTCAAGAGATACAGATCTGTTACCCAGTACCCAGCAATAAGTGAAAGAAAATAAAATAAAAAACACCTGTACACAGCAAAACCCACACATTCCTGTAGTCCATTACAACTAAATTCCTTAACATATTAACAGTGGAGTAGGACAGTCCTCTGACAGACTGCTAAAGTGATACATCTTCACTTATTAGCAAAGACTGGTACAAAATGGTGGACAATGTCCATGTCATCTCACAGCTGCTAGTATTTCCATATCCCTAGTTCATAAAATACATATAAACTGTTCACATGTCCACAAAAATACTAAAATATTACTGTACAACATTTTGCACCATCATAGGTTTCTGGGAAAATTATCTCCGTGTACCACAAAAATCACTGTCAAATCCTTCGTACGAGGTGTACAACCTTATCTCCACTTCAATGTGTGGATTCCACAAAATGGCACAATGAGGGCAAAATTTTAAACTTGGAATGTTGCCTTCATTTTACTTATGGTTGATACACCACTTAAACACCAACAATAAAAAAAGTGGAATGCAGATATTTTAATCATGTTCAAACTTGGCACTGATAAATTAATAATTACCGTTCGGTGTTGCAAGTGAACATATTAAGGCTATATATAGTGTTGATGTACAGATCAAGCTGTAAATCATGAAAAAGGATTTTGAAGTATATAAACAAGTGACAAAAAAAAAAAGATTGGATTGGACAATGTGCCACATTCTGGCATTATGAGGTAGATATTCTTTCTGCCATATTCTCACAAATTGTGGTTTCTTTTTAATGGTTTGTCGACAAGACCAAGAGGACACATAAAAAAACAAACAGATATTCAAAGCAATTCATTTAGTGCAAGACAATAGTAGAAGCAATTAAAATGAACAAAGCAAGTCCATCTTTCCTTCCCCAATTAAAAAAAAAAAAAAAAAAAAAAAACATCCATTTAAAACAAATATTAGAGTAATTCAAAGAACAGTGTGACAGATGCCATTAACCCCAAGTACTGCTTACCTGGTTCCTGTGTCTATACTGAAGATCACAGATTAATTTAAGTTAACCACAGTTCCAGTGACATTTCATGGCATTTTTTTCAATGAATATTCTATTGACAATACCCGTATAAAAACCTCTACACCCTGAGGACATATTCAGAACATTAAATTAAAAGAGGAAGCATTCATGTAAAATATGAGCACATCCACATTTCTCCCATTTGATAAAAGGAGCAAAAATTGTACTTTTACAAGTCAGTTTTAAGGCTGATATATATTCTCTCATCTAATGCATTTTTAGTATTGCGACTCCAGCTGGTTGTCAATTGTGACAAAAATTCAATTTACAATCCAATATGTAAAAAAAAAAAAAACATTTTAAGATTGATGGCCAGTGATGAATGATATTGGGTGACAACAATAAACCAGCCTTCAAGGAATCCCAAAAGCCGTGGATTACTAGAAGACTTTGTAGATATTAAGAGGTGAAAGATGACTACCTCAGTATCTGAAATCTAGTTCATTCTGTGCACACATAAACTAGCAGGACACATCAGTATGGAACAAGACAACAAGTGAAAAGTTAGAATTTAGTCCCATACAAAGGAGCACACATCTAATTTATGCCCAAGGCCACTAATTCCAGTATGAAAGACTATTCCTAGTGCATAAATAGAGAAGCCAAGTTCTCTGCCAGTCTAAGAAAATCAAAGACAATCTTTAAATTGAGGCTGCATTAAAAGAATGCACATCACCAGAAATCAAGCTGATACTGTGTTTTAGTTGAGATGAGCATCACCTCATTAAAACACTCCAAGTGTGGTGTTTCGTATTGGAGCAGAAGATTAATCTTTTATTCCTTAAGTTGAGTTACTACTACGACTACATCTAAAATCTTCCAACAGAACATTCAACAAGTACATGAAGGTAACCGAGTTTAGTTTGTCCACAGAGCTTGGAAAAAGCTCTAGTAGCCTCAGTACCTTCTTTACTACACCTGAGTTTAACTTTGAACCAGAACACAAACTGGTAAATCATATCTTGCTATTCTCATGGACTGGGAAAAAAATTGTTTATTTACTTCCTAAGTAACAGCCCATGCAAAGGAGACTGGATATATTGTTCCTTTGTAGGGAATAAGGCCAAAGAGACATTCCAGGCTGAGAAGAAAAGCTGTAGACCAATATTATGGAACAATAAACAGGACTGAAGATTCACAGCTCTTCCTTGGTCAGTGGTCCCACTTCTTGGTACTGCAAGTTATTCCTTTCCCTCCACACTGACTGCGAGTGCCTAGTCCAGACAAGGACTGGTTATCAGTGTCTTAAAGTCTTCTAGGTGGGTAGTGGAGCATGTCTGTGAAATCCTACTTTTCATACTCCTTGTTTATTACCTGGGCCATTGGGAGATGCTGTACTCAACATCTGGTGCCTATCAGACAAGGAAACGGGTTACTACAAGTAAGGAAAATTAATGTGAAAGAATTATACAGACATATGTATATGAATGTGTGAGTGGATCATTCTTCTGGATCAAACTCAATTATATCATAAGATCTGAGAGATAAATGAGATCTCTTACCCAGTGTGAAATAAGTGTTCTGCAACCACTGCTCTTTGAGCAACCATCATTCCCTGGAAGTGCCCTGCAACATTTGGATGCCTGTACATAGCCATGCGAGTTTGGCCTGGAGAGAAAGGCAGGTGCTGGGGTCTCTGTAAAGCTTCCATCAAATGTGGATGAGGATGCTGTGGTGCAAAATGTCCACTGGGAAACTGCTGCATGCTGGGATGCATGCCTCGTGACTCATATGGGAAACTGGGATGTGGCTGAGCTGAAGTACGATGTCGGGCTGTAGCATTGTGGCTATCCAGGTCCAAGATCTCCTTTGGGCTCTCAGACCGTTCAGAAGGCTCTTCAGTCCTTGCCTGCTTGGCAGGGCTGCCATCCTCTCTGTTTTCCAATGCACTGCTATGGGACCCATCAGGTAAAGGAATAGGTGACATTAAACTTCCAGCAGATCGATCAGAGCCATGTGGAGACACGCTATTGTCCTTGTGTCGGCCATTAAAACTACCAGTGGATGGTGATGGGTAAGAATTGGGCATCATTGGGTGCTGAGGGTGATACAGAGGTCTAGGCCACTCCTCAGATGGAAATCCAGGTCGGCCATGTCGGGGGTGCTGATAGAACTGCTGCTGCTGGAACTGAGGATACATGCTGGATTGGCCTTGAGGATGCTGTGTGGCCATGCGATACTGGTATGAAACACCTTGCTGGTGATAAGCAGGATAGTGTACAGGATTTTGATGAGGGTTATTTCCCTGTGATAGTGGTCCCTGGTTTGGGTAAGGCTGGTGATTTGGCGGGTTTAATGCTCCACCCATCTGTGGGCCAAAGTGTTGATGTACTGGCTCAGTTGCACCGTATTGGGTCACAATGTTACTCTCTGGACCCTGAGTGTGTATTGGAAGAGCCTGATTGTGAAGAGGTGCTAGCTCCTGCCTTCCTAGTTGGGTTTGTGACTCTGGACTGAAGGGCTGTGATTTGTAAAGTCCATTGGCATGATCATTCCTCATGTCAGCATTGCTGCTATCCTTGGAGGCTGTACTCCCACCTGACACTTTCCTGCTGGTAGGCTCACAAGGTCTTTGGTCTCCCTGATCAGCTGGAGAGGGTTGAGCAAGTGGATGCGATACAGGGTGGCTAGGAGGTAGAGAGCTAAGGGTAGCAGGCTGATGAACACCGGGCTGACCCCCCTGAGGTGGAATCTGTGGCATTCCATGAAGAGGTCCCACCTGTGGCCCTCTGACTGGTCCATTGTGTGGTATTTGCTGTGAGCTGTTCTGAGGATACTGATGAGATTCATTTTGTTGCATCTGTTGAGAAAGATTCTGCAGAATATGTGAAGGAACATTCTGAGACTGTCGTTGAGAACCATTCTGAATAAACTGTGGTGGAACGTTATTATGGATTTGTTGAGAGGGATACTGGGGGATTTCATCTGGGGATTTATGAGGCATTGGCTGAGGACCATTTAGGGGTAATGAAGAGTCATTCACAGATTTTTGCTGTGGGCGACCTGGTTGGGTTTGAGAATTTGGGTGGTCACTGTTGTGTATTTTCTCTAGATTTGACAGTCTATGTTTCTCTTCATTCTGACTGGGATCTTCTGTGCTTGAATCGGACACTGATGCTGGAGCTGTTCCTAGAAGTGGTTGCTCAGATTTTTCTGTTGGATTAGGATGAGAACGCATGTCAGCTTCAGTCAAGGCATTTTCTCCAGTTGATTGTTTATCACCAGATTTTGGACTTGAACCTGTTGGGATATACAATGGTGATAAAATGTTCTTAAATCATGCAAGTGCAAACTCCAAATCTCATTTTCATTGAAAGCAATACTGTAATGCCAAACATGGCAAAAAATACCACTCTTACCTTTGGGGGATATGGGAGTGTGCTGGATGTCTGTAGCACCATCTATAGAAGGCCTGATGAACTGGTTTTCAGGAGAAGACAAAGCAGCAGAAGCCAAAGCATTACCACCACATTCTGGGGTGGGCTGAAAAGTCTCATCCTGTTGAGAAGATGAGGCAGAGAGCTGCTGGAGGGCAATCATCTCTGGACTATCAAGCATGGAAGCCAAATGTGGCCTTAATACCTGAAGCGCCCCTGGTTGTCTTTGGCCAATGGGACTTTGGGAGCTGACAGAGGGCATTCTATATTGACCATCTGTCACTGCATAACCAGTACTGTGTGGAGGATGGATCATGTTGTTATTGTATGGATGTTGGCTAGTTGCACTCTGTTCTTGCATCATAGGTCCACCAGGTGTCTGCTGCCCCTGATTGTTCATGGGTGGCCACATCCTGGGCACATTCATGCTATGGGGGCCATAAGGAGGGTAGGAACTATGCATTGGAATACCTGGCCTGGGATACCGGTTCCCCACAGGCTGCATGGACTGCCTTTCTGGATGTTGCCATGAAGGGTACATGTTGCCTTCAGGTGGAGGGGCACAGAGGCCTCCAGGCTGAAGGGTCATTGGCCTTGGGCCAAGAGAAGGACCATGAGTAGGACCAGGATAAGATTTTTGCTGATGTGGATGTTGTAGTGGTTGACCAAGTCCAATTGGGTATCTAGGACCGAGATTTGGACCATTTATGTGGGAACCCTGATTAAAAAAAAAAAAAAAGAAAACCATTATAACAACCTTCAAGTGGTAAGAAACAAATTTTCCTCACTAAGTTATCAAACTGATGCTGCTGGTGAAGATCACTACATACCTGCATGCTGTAGTGAGGTATATGCTGAGTTCCATGATCCACTGGTGGCCTGGACATGAGGGGTCTCTGTCCAGGATATGGATATTGGGGGTCAATCATCATTCGTTGAGCATACATTCCTGGTCCTGCAGGTTGTTGAAACTATAGGAAAAAAAGAGCACATCTCTTATGAAGTACTGGCAATAATAAGTCCTCCAGAAGCACTTTTATGATAAGTCAAAGCAGTTGTTTCAACTGTTAACAATAAACAAATTTTATTGTGTAGGGAGTGTAGTCTAACCTGTTGAACGGGATGTAACATGCCAGACTGTTGCTGTCCTGGGTGGATGTTATGAGGATGTGGGGGACCGTTGATGTAGTGTGGGGGAGGGTGTTGTAAAGTATATGTGGGTTTATCTTGTTGCTGATAATTTCCCTTTCCACTATTGGACGTTTTGCGTTTTTGAACTTGCTCAGTGACTCTGATCAAGCTCTCAGGACCCGACTCTTTGTGACTTTTGCTCTTTTTCTTATCCTTGCGGTCCCACTGCGTCACCTCAGCAGCTTCAGTAGGGCCCGGTTAAAGTGAAACTCCATTATTGTCCGTGTCGCCATCCTCAGCAGGGCGATTAGATGCCACAATTCAGTTCAAAGGGCCGTTCGGTTATGTTAAGCAGCGTTTCCAAGGACTCAGACATTATAATACCATCATATTCTGTTATAATTTAAGAAGACAGACAGGAGGCCTAAACTATACAAGCGCACATCACATAAACATCATTAAATGTAAATACAATCTCATCTCCCCATGCACAGCAAGCACACCAACCAGGTCACAGAACCACAGTTGACCTCTGACCCCGCCAGCCCCAGGGGAGTGCATTCTGATGGATGGATGTCTCCAGGGAGGGGAGCTGTGGGGCTGGAATGTCTCTGTGGCACTGCAGGACCTGGTGCACTGGAGGACAGCTCAATCACTCTCTATTAATCAATGCCAGAGCCTTTCCACATACTTCCACAACTATTATGACTTGCTTTGCTCATCAATTTTTAAACACTGCTACACATTCCTACATTTTGTTGAGTAGATTATTTTTAAACACTTTTTTTTTGTTTCACTATGCTGCTTAACTTTGCAACAAAACAGTTAAATCATATTTACCACTCTCTTCTCCATTGTATTCCAGACAGTTCTCAAACATAAGCTTTACATCGGCCACAAACTCATCCTTAGCCATGTACTCCCCATCATTCAGCTTTCTTTCAATGGTGGACAGGTCCATTGGAGTCTGACGGAACATTTTAAATATCTTATTGAATTATTCTTAACAAGGTCAAACAAATTTCTTTATAACAGCTTGTATGCCCACCTGTATGATTTCATGATAGTTGGGGGCATAAGACTCATCAACAGGCTCCATGAAAGGCCAGGCATCTTTGTGAGCTTTGAGGGCCTCCAACACTGAAGAGAAAATTATTTTACATTATTTTAGTGGAACTTCTTCTTTACTGTAGGTATTTAATGAGGAAACAAACACTATGGTTTAATCATAACACAAACACTGTTGTCCAAACATACCTTTGTAGAGAGCAGTGTAATCATCGTCTATGTCATAACTACAATACAGAAAGAGAAGCGAGTAATGAATAGCAACAACCACACCAATCTACACATTAATTAACAAGCAAAACAAACATCGAATGTGTGTTAGGAGACTATTAGCAAAATGTAAAACTAATACTGAGTTTGAGAGTTAAAACAAAAGTCCTTACAGCTCTTTGGTGCGACGTGCTCGGCGACTAGAGTGAGTCTCCATATTCAGCAGCTCAGGGGGAAGTTCTTTTCCTTGAGAGAGCAGCCAGGCCTTCTCCTCTCGCTGCTTCCTTCTACGTGCACGTTCTGAACAATGTAGAAAAACATATCAGTGAATGACAGAATAATAAAGCAGTTTACACTTTTTATTACCATTAATAGTGCAATTGTTACCTGCCCACTTCTGCCTAGGCCAAGGTGATGAAAAGTTTGCAAACTAAATCAAATAGTAATAAGAGCAATTCATCAGGCAGCTTTAGAAGGCACATTTGATCAAAGGGCACAGGCAAGATAAAGGAGAGAAGTGCTTTATGTGCTGAGATTAAAGGCCCTGACTGACACACCCTGCTGGGAGGATTAAAAGAGGTCAAGGAAGAAACCACTGGAAAGGACTGCAGGCCCGATCTTCATCCATAATACATTAATGTGGATAGGCCCATCAGCAGCAGCACAATCAAGAGTTAATTAACCCACTGACAGGGAATATCAGAGCTGTATGATTCTCACGAGGAGTGAGCCTGATCGTTTCCCCTAGCTCAGCTCTTTATATGATTAAAGCAGCCTTGGGTTAAAGGCATACTGACTTCAAAACCGCCATGTTGAGACAAGACCACAGAATGTGCTCTAGCGTCAGTGTGTGTTTGATCACGCTTCTGGGGAAACTTTGGTCACTGGTTACCTGAACTGTTACTCACCCTCGACAGCTTTGACTCGCTCCTGTTCCTCTCTCTCCCGTTCTTCCTGAAGCAGTCTTTCTTCTTCTTTCCGTTGTTCAGCGAGCAGGACTTGCCTTTCCAGGTCCTCCTCCCTATGCTTGTCCACCTCAGATGTGGCTTGTGTCTGTCACCCAAATTCATCAATTAAACCATAGCTTACATCAGGGGTTTCAACCTTTTCGGGCACCCGCCCCAAGTTGGTCTAATTTCACTCACTTTTTCTTTTGTTCTTTATGATTAACATTATTAACATAAGAAATAAACGGATCTCAGACGGCTTTGTTTGTGCGTTTCAGTTGTGTGAATGGTGCGCACAGAAATGATCTAACGTTATCACAGCGTGTTAGTACCGCATTGAGATGTCTTGCACTTAAATGGCTTTAAATTACTTTAATGTTTAAACTGACAAGAATTAAAACACGTGAGAATGATAAAACTTTGAGGAAGCAGCACTGGCCCGATCGTTCAGACAGTTTTGGGGGGCTAAAATGAGTAGTGGGGCTGGAGTCTAAAAAGGGTTTACGACTGCCCCTGGTATAGTGTTCATAATTATAATGAAACAAATATATAACCTGATAATAAATATATTACCTGATTCAGTTTGATGGCTGAGCCCGTTTCTGATAGCAACATGCCAATACGTGGCTGGATTCCCGACGCGGCTAACCGTAAATCATCTTACACTGTCAATAAGTGTGACTGATACTCAATCCAATGCTGCTCTGTCAACGGATTAGCAGTGGGACTAATCAAACTGCCCCCTAGCGGATGGCAGTAGATTGGGCTACTCAAGGGTATGCCTCTGAATTAACAGATGCTTGCACCCCCCCTTGACAGGTGCTGGCGTCCCCCTAGGGGCGCACGCCCCACAGGTTGAAAACCCCTGTCTTACATCACATACATAAACAAGAAAGTGCTGACATGTTTAAAAAAGGCCCACCCCATTCTCTTTGCTGCCATTTTGTTCAGTGTTGTGATGGCTGTTGTGTTCCTTGGGCGGATTCAGTAGTTTATGCTTCATCTCTTTCTCCTGGGGAAGAATATTCTTGTCAGTTACACATATATGTGGGTGTCAGGTAGGTCACTTTGTTTTAACCAAGAGGCTAAAGGAAGGGTAAAGGGTGTCATCACAGAACCAAACAACCCACGGCGACAAAGGCCCATCTTCCCCCATATCAGTATATTCAGGATCTTCAGCTTTGTGCATTACCCTACAACACTTAATCCCATGCTAGAAGATGGAGTGTCTGTGGTATCACCACTTAAAAGGTCAAAAAACCTGCAGCACTGCAGGCCGTCAATCACCATGCTCCAGCTCACTTCAAGGTGAGAGCTTGCCACATGACGACGGCTAGATGGATTGGCTCTGACAGGGCTATGAGACTGTGATTGTGTGCATGTATGAGAGAGAGTGGGAGGATGGGTTTGATTTGAAGAGGCAGTTGTCTATGTTAAAACCTATTGCATCAAGGTTGCGAAAGAAAATATCTGGTTCTTTGCAGATCTATGTACAGGTGTGGAAAATGTGAAGCTCCATAATGCTGGAAGCACTGAAGCAAGATGTACATTTAACAGTGAAGGTATGTAATGGTAATTGCTGGAAGCATGGTAGCTATGGAAACCAGACACTCTAATAGGTCTTGATTAGCTACGGAAATTACATGTCAACACCACTGCAAAATGTGCATACCAACATGTATTTGATATAGACAGTTTCTCACTGGTAAGATAAGACAAAGATCAGGTATCTAGTTAATCTATTATACATGTGCATATGAAAAATTGAAATAGCTTCAAACTAATGAGTATTATATTGCTCTAAACTTGAGTATTTTTAATCTGCTGCACTATGTAGATACTAAATGCCTCTGAAAATATTCTGGAGCAGTTGCAATTATCCATAAGGACAATGGACCCTGCATGGCAACTTAATCTCGAGCCAGTGTATAGTGGTTAATTACTTTGATTTTAAAAACATTCAATTTTTAATTGAAATAACCATTTAAAAAAATTGTAGGGTTGAAAATGATTAAAGACTTCTGCTTTCCAGTCCCAAACCTATTTTCAGTAGCCAAAGGGCCATTTGAAATTCTTGAAGGCACAAAAGTGCTGATTGTGATCAAGGCCTGTAGGCCAACATATGCATACATCTGGGTCTGTTAATTGTCACACCTTTTGCATGGTGGGGAAAGCTGTAATTTGCTGATTGGTCAGTTTGAATGTCTCATATTTGGTTTTTAGACACATGGTCAAGGAAGGGATAAAAGAAGATTGTAACTGTTGCTCTGTCTCTTTTCTTGGCTGGCGATCTCTCTTTCTTTACTGGGGCCCTCTTCTTGGGTCTCTGCTCTCTCTCTCCCTCCATCTTTCTCTCTCTCTCTCTCTCAGGTAACATTTTACATACATGCTGGGTACAATTAACTGTTTATGTTTTACCATCCTTCATCTATATTGTAACCATAATGAAATTCTGTCATTAAACCATTTCAGTTATAAATTATGTGCTAACTAGCCTCAATTCAACATTGACATTAAAGTGCTACCTATTGCAATACAACAGTCACACAATAGCAACAAAATCAATTTTCTAATCTGATGTGGCTTCTTATTACAGAATGAAAATGTATTCTATAGTGCAATAAAGGCTATATTGATTAGCATTGCATTACAAATTGACTTTATTATTTTGAAAATACCCAAGATGGCATGAAGAGCACCATATATTGTAGGTTTATTGTCTTCATGTTTAATCAGTTTATACGTTTCTAGCTGCTTTTAATTCAGTCACAGTGATAGCTAGATGTTTGTCCATAACTGTGTCTTATTTTGAAGGCTGCGCCCTCCAGAGGTCGCATTCAAAGGCTGCATACATCATCAAGGCTGTCTCATTTCAGAAAAGCAAGTACTCCGAATGCGACCTTAGAATGTGACCTTCTTTCACAGGCATGAGGTGTATCCTTCACTGCTACAGATAACCCACAATTCTTTGCATCCTGTAAACAACAGTCGTTTGTTTGGGAAAAAAAAAAATGGAGGCGTCCGGAGATTGTAAAGTGACACACAAGCAAAGATGTGGTTTAAATATAAGTATTTTCAAGTTCTTCTTTTTTAAGTTGTATTATCTCAGTTGGCAGATGTGGTAAACAGGATTATAAGTGTTTAGTGATTTTTAAATGTTGAGAACAGTTCTTTGCTAGCAAGGCGAGAAATTGTTAATTTGTTTAACCCTCTGGTATTGTACATTTAACTAGTGTGAGTGTGCAACGACACTAAATGTGTTGGCCTAGCAACGTGACACTTCCTGTTTCCTTTTCCGCCCATCCTACAAAGGCAGTCTCGTTTAATTCTGGGTGGAGGACACTCCGTATACGCATACTTTAGAGGATGCGACCTCCAGAGGACACCTTCGAAATGAGACACAGCACATTTTAGGGATTTCCTGGAGCGTCATGTGTTCTATTACTTCTGTGATGCATATGTTCCCCACAGGCATGAGGGCGTATGAATAAAACAGACATTACATGAGTTTAGCACTCAGTCTTATAATTAGGCCATAATTAGGAAAAAAAATACCACTCTCTAAAGAAATTTGAAAACAAACATAATAATCCATGTTTTTCTCCATGTATAGAAGTGTATAAAAAGGAGTTTTTTTTTCTTTCCCCACAGTGGATGTATAAAAGGCTCATATTTCATATGCAGCCCTAGGCTGAACCACTGTAGGGAAACCACCCTTACAAAATATTAAGAAAAAAAAAAGTAGTTAAGAAGAATTCTTCATATGAACGTTATCTAAATTACATGAATTTAAATATTCTTCTCAAAGGACTTCTCAAAAAAAAAAAAAAACATTTAAACACCCTACTGACATAGCTTAACTGCATATGCCACCATAGAAATGGCAATCTCTATTAAGGATATTATGGAACCTATATCCCGGTTTGACTCATAACGTGACTCATGATTACATCACAAAAGGTGTAATCAGACAGAGTGAAAAGTCTCACCTTTTGTTCAATCATGTTACTGATCTCAGGCAGGAAGTTTTGAGTGATGATACGGTACAGGTGCCGGTCCTGAGGAGAGATTTTGTCCTTAATACTTTCGGCCAGATTGACCCACTGCTCCTCTGAGTTACACACCAGAGACCAGGCTCCACGCTCACGCTCTGACAACACATTACACAAATATCACCTCATAAACAGATTCAGAAAGGATCAATATCAAGGATTAATCAGTTAAAAACCTCCAAAGTACACAAAAATGACAAAATAGAATTTTATAAAAACCAAAAGAATCCTGATAATAATTTGTCAAATGTTACTAAATCGATTTAGCTTCCAACCAGTAGCTTGAGCTATCATCTCTTAGAAATCTGTGTATGCAAGCTACAATTTCTGGCATGACTACTAGAATTTCATTTTAATTTGTGTCATGAGTTTCACATTTTATGATTTTGCTGAAAGAGCATTTCATGCACATTGCAGAAAACAATCACAACAGCCCCCCTCACCACAATAAAACAATGATGCAGAAAAATAATGAAGAAAAAAATGGTTAACTCTACATCTTTAGGCCTACAACAAACAGCAGCAATACTAATAAAATACTTAAAATAATAAAAGCAGCAATACTTGTTTCCAGTGACTCACCTATTGCAGGCTTGGGCTCCTCAATACTTTCATCCTCTTCCTTCACAGAGTCTTCCCCCTCCTCCTCCCTAAAACAAACAAGAACAGACACGCATCTTTCTAAATAATTCAACTTCAGAGCCTAGCAAGTAGTAAGTCTTTGTACAAAAGCATTTTTATACAATGCATTTAACAGATGTTTAAAGAGGTCTTACATGGCCAGTCTATCTTCAGATTTCTTTGGTGGCCTCCATCTTCTTTTCTTTTCTGTCACTTTGTCGTAACTATCACTGTAAAAATGGTTTGTACAAAGGTTTCTTTTACAACTTTTAACATACATATACTAACAAATATAAATGCCATTGTTTCTTATAGGCTCTTGTGAAGCACCTCTCCATACCTGTATTGGGGAGACACTGCTTCGACTGGCTCCTCTTTGTACAGCCGTGTACCATAAAAGTACCAATAGCAGGCCCCATTCCCATCCTGGCCCAGAGGCTCAACACGTAAACTGTCTGAATCCAGGCCCTGCAAAACCCAGGATTTCTTTTAGACAAAATGCATTTTTATCACTTCTGTTATGGTGAGTATTAAACAAATGCAAAACCTGTATCTCTTTTTGCGCTATGACAAGGTTACTACCTTGAGCCGGTCAAAGACATCAGCAGCATCAAGACGATAGTCACAGAGTCTGTGCAAGACTTCCACCTGTGTGCGTGGTGGCAGCTCTTCAAATGGGTGCTCCTTCAGTGGATTGGCCTTCCCTTCTTCCAGTTCCCAGCGGTAACTGATAATGTCTTGCAGGTAGCTGCTAAAGGACTGAATCCTAAAAATTAAAAAATAAAATAAATAAATAATAATAATAATATAAAAAAAAAAGGTAATTCCAGGTGGGGTCAATTTGATCAACCCAAAACCCAGTTCCTGGTACTAATGCATAGGGTAAGGGTGAGCCTTAGGACAACAAGTGAGAAGGTAGAGAGCAAAAAAGGAGAGAAAGAATAGGCTTATCTTGAGAAAGTAGAATGATCTCTCTCACAGCTGCAGGCCCCCTGCCATTCCATCTTTCTCTGCCTCTCTCTCATCCGTAACACTCCCTCCCCCATTCTGCTGGGGTGTTTAGCACATGTAGAATGAAAAGGGCACTTCTGTGAAAGGCCAGTGCCCCGCGGCCTCCCCCTGGATGCCAGTTGCTGTCGAATCCAATAAAACCCCGTGTCCTGTTAACGGCCTGCCTGAGTATGCGAAAGGGATCATTCTTCCCTACCCAGTCATCGACCAGACTCCTTTTTGCTGCTGATGAGGGACCACTATGGAAGGGAGCTCCCTTTAGGGGCCAATGATTCATCACAGCACTAGCTCACACAATAATTCACACTCTTTACTAGGAAGGGGCCCATGGCCCCTTGACCTACTACTGCTGCAGGTAACCTAGCTGCACGACTACAGTGCTACTACAGGCAACTGGTCATATGCAGATGTAGATGGATTCAGGATGTGGGTTGGGCAATAACATGAGCAAGATCTTTCAAGAACACAGAGGAGGGTTGATAAATCACCCAAACCAATAAAGGAATATTTCAGGTTCAACACAAATTAAGCTCAATCAACAACATTTGTTGCATAATACTAATTACTAAAAAAAAAAAAAAAAGGGTCTCTTTAGAGATTAAAGAGGTTCTGGCATGTGGCACTTCCAATTGAAGTTAATGTGGCAATTCTTATAGGAGGATTTAAAAGAAATGTGAAGCTTAAAATGTTATAAAAACCATTATATTATGTTAAAATGTTTGTGCTATTTAAGCTGTAAAGATGTTTAAATAATTCTTAGTCATTTTAGGGCATTATGTTGTCTTGGCAACAAAGTTGTAAAGAAAACAAGGGGTAAGTGGAAATTACTTTTTATGGAAGTCAACATTATGCCATTATGCCACAAGTACTGACTAAGCTTTATTTTCTATTTTTTAAATTCTTTATTTTCTAAAGCATATTTTTTATCATTTCATTTTTGTCATTTGTATGGACGTCGCAATTTTTAATTTAAATAATTCTCGTCCTGCATTTTTTTTAATTATTATTTTTTTTTAATTTTCACTAATCCATTTTACTCGGATGTACATCACAATATGGAAGAAAAGAACTGATGCTACTTCAGTTACACTGTGACTGTAAGTCCATTAATGGGAACAGGAAATACTGATAGTGATGCACTTACGTGATGTCTCTGCGCTGGTAACATCCTTTTAGCAGGGAGCAGAGGAGGTCTGAGAGGAAGTCTAGGTCTTGTTTCAGTAGTGCTTGCTCAAGTTCCTATCAAACAGAGAACAGCAAGCAGGGGAGGTTAGCCATTTTAGCAGGGTTGAGTTTAACTAGCAGCTGCTTTTATGAACATATGAAATGATGTCAGCTTTAACAGCCTAGCCTGACATTTTTATACCTCTAACTCTACCATTTTATACCTCTTTATACACTCTTTCACTGATGAGAAAATGTTGTGGCTAACTAAAGCCACATAGCGTGAGGCACTCACAGACAGTAGTAGTGTAGATTTATGAATTTCATATGGTAGCTTCAATTTTCAGTGAAAAAAAGTTACAAAACTCTTACTAAAGCTAAAAGTAAGGGCATGCAATAACATCATGTCTGACTACCTTCTAAGGTTGTCATTATGCATTATGACTGAAACAAGAGAAAAACAAATTGCTGTTACAAGGAACTGCCTGTAGAGTGATGGCACTCAACCATAGCCAGTTCAGGAACCAACCTGAATAACTTCTTTTGTTTTCAAGAGCCACATGTTAAAAACCCTCTAAATGTGGACTTAATGTTGGATTAAAGTGGTGTCAACTTAATTAGATATTTTAAGCTATAAGATTACACCACTACAAAGCACTTTCATGCACCATTTGACTTGGATAAACCCAAGTTCCTGTATAAAATTGTATTACTCATCCTCTTAAGTCTTTGCTTTCTCACCTGTGTTAATGAAATTTAGCCCAAGGTCAACTTTGATTGGTTAATCAGCACAGAGTAGGTGTATGTCATAGTGAGGACATTTAAGTATGTCTTTATAATTAAGCGACAGCAGGTTTCGTCCAACCACACAATGCATATTTCAATATTTAAAAGGATTAAATGCACCTTGGGCATCACCTCTGTCTTTCACAGAGGCTAATTGTAGTATAATTACTTGTATAGTTTATTTTAGTTTAGTAGTGTTAACAGGACCAAATTTACCAAGTGTTCCCTTGGTTCTCAACCTTGCACTTCAAAAGTTTGAAGTTAGTTGGATTAAAGCAAAGTATCATCCATCAGTGGTTCATCTCAATTTCAAAAAGACAGTCACTCTTTAGTTTGGAGGCCAATTCTGACTATTAACTAACTATTAACAACAACTTTTGCCTCAGTAGATTAGTAATTTGCTGCTTATTAATAGTTGGAAATGTATTTGTTAAGTTTAGGTATGGGGTTGGATTAAGGGATCTAAAATATGTTCATGCAGAATAAGGGATTAATGTGCTTTATAAGTACTAATAAAAAAGCCATGCTAGTAATATGCATGCTAATAAGCTAATAAAGTGTAAACATACTTTGTCACATGATTCACAAATGTAATTCATGTGAAGGTTAAGTACCAAGGGTGGCACAACTTGAAAGGCTTTGGTCAGAAGTCCTTATTCCTGAAGCAAACTGATGCATTAAATTATAACAGCTGGCGTAGCCAAGTCCTGAAAGATCTGGGCACCATTGTAGGCTCAATCCCTTCAAGGGGCAATCCATGATCTATTACTATCGTGACCTTGGGCAAGACACTTTACTCTGGGTTGCTCTGAAGGGATTTTCCCAATAATAGGTGTACTGTAATTTGCTCTAGATGAAAGTGATAGCTTAATGACAATTCAAAACAAATTAGACTATGAACAGGCTATGAAAACATTAGGTAAAACCAATATGAGAAGCAATAAGTCACTGTCAATATGAATTAACAATGGAGCACTTACAAGAGTATGAAAGCATGGTAGGTAACCACCTGACTTCGATATATGGTAAAATTTTTAGAGTAACTATACTGAAAATGCATTCAAAAATTTTCCAGGTTCTCAATACAGTTTCTAGCAACAAGATGGAACTGAGGTTTAACCTTAACCCCGTCTTCTTCCATTGTGTTGCAACTATTGAGGGTTTATGAAGCGGCAGTAAGTAGGACTGCAAACTCCAGCCTACTGAAAGGAGCAGAAGAGAAGCTAAGCAACAGCATGAGCCCACAGCCACAGCTTGGACTGAGCTGACCCAGCACAACCTGACCCAGCATGCTCTTCTCTCTCCTCTGTATGCCCAATGTCAAAGGGAGGGGGAGATTGAGAAATGTAAATGGCCAGTGCTTCATCACCAGTCCATCTCAAGGAGTAGGGCTGGACGATTAATCGAAAAGTAATTGAAACCGAAATTCTGAAACTCTAACCAACGTAATTTTCCCATGACGGTTATTTAGTTTTTTTAATCCTGTTAATACTTACCCCTTAAAAGCATACTACCGCGTGTAGCCACAATGACTCTGCCCCGTCCAGTCAGTCATAAAAGCAAAACACAGAGGTGAATGCCGGTTCAACACATAGTGATGGCGTGCGAGCGGTGAGCCTTGCGTCTTCACTAAACTTTGTCAGTTGTATTTGTTTTATGGTTTGGACATTCAAGCGATCAGCGGTTCTCAATTCCAGTCCTCGCGCCCCACTGCTCTGCACATTTTGTACGTTTCTCTTATTGCTTCAGACTTTTGTTCTATTCGAACGTTAGTGCCCTGCGAAGTGGACATCACAGGATATTCCACCATGGTTCCAGTTCTAAGTGAACGTGTATGTTCCATTCAAAGTGCGCTGAAGTGTGCGAGACGTGAATTTATATTGTATTTTTTTACAGAGGTATATGATGTCACACTTGTCTATGTGTGAAGACGTTGCGCAGCGCAAATCTGTGAAGGAATGTTCCGAAGTGAGGTAAATTTCAACAGATATCCCCTGCTCAGGGAGTAGGGAGCATGTCAATGGGAACGCAGTTCATGACCGGAGCTCACTTCTAATGTGCAGAGCAGTGGGGCGCGAGAACTGGAATTGAGAACCGCTGGACTAGACGATCGGATTTGTATTATTATATCGAGCTACCATGTTCGCGCAGCTGCACTGTGGTACGAACACTCATATAAATAGTAGCTGTGAATTTCGCGCACACAGAGGAATGCAGAAACTACTTGTCAGCGCTGTCCTGTGATTCATCACTTAAGTAGCTTAGAATCTCAAAACTTATTATAGCATATTTTTCTACTTTTGAAGGAACTAGGCTATTTACAACCCACAGCTTCACAATTAATATAGAGATGGTATGACTAATTCACACACGCAATCACTCGTACTTGTAGGCCTACTGTGCTAATTTATCTTTATCTGATCTTTATTTATCTCTTACACCGAGCAATAATCTGTAAGAAATGTTACGAACATAGATAAAATAACTGCTGACAGTGAGCTATGATGTCAGATCGCTCTTTCAATAGGAAAAAATATCCCACCTTTAATAGTCAATCATATTTACAGTACAAACCTTGTCAGTGAACTATGAAGGCAAAAAAACAAAACAGAAACAAAATAATCGTTCATTAATCATAATCGAGGTAAAATGTTTAATTAATCGAGGATTTGATTTTAGGCCATAATCGTCCAGCCCTATCAAGTAGCTTACCGACTGCGTTTGCTTTCCTTTCACAAGGACTCAGCAAGCTGCTCAGTCCCTCAGGCAACAGGGAGCACTTTTTAACTCCCGTATAAAACATCCTCCCCCTTTACCCCTTCAGAACAGAGTGACACTACAAAATTAACTCAAGGGCAAGAGAGGCAGCCCATCCATTCATTGTGAGATTCACTCAAGCTGCAGATTGCTGTTTCTCTCTAGAGAAATGACGGAGAGAATGGGGTCACAGAGGGTCAGCTCACACTACTCCTGGCTGTGGAAAGGCATGGAAACCAGGAGCCCAGTGTCAGTAGGAGGAAAAACAGAGGGAGAGCTTGAAAAACAGGATGAGACACGTTTGTGCTTAAGGTGAAAAAAATGCACTGTCCTTAGATTGTTCTCTAGGAAAAATGTCAGTGGTATTGCTTAACATGCTGAATCTATTAGGCTATTTTGGGTTGATTTTTGAAGCAATTTAAGAGCTATTGATAATCCCCTCCAGGTACTCAATAAAGAGTCTAAAGTGTCCGTGAAACTCCTTACTGAAGGAGACAGTGTACTTGGGCAGGAAGTCCAGAGGTGAAATGTAACAAAAAGGCTTATGCCCGGGCAAATTTTGTACCTCTTCATGGCTTCATCTGTTTGTATCCATCTCTTCATGACTCATTAACACTGTGAGTGTTTGGGGTTGTCATGAACACCCAGTATCATCTTCAAGTGATGGGCCATTCTGGCCTTCCACACATCCCCTCAGATCCTCTCTTACGCCTACAAAACTTCCTGGTCCCTTGACAGTAAAAGGGCCAGAGTGGGCCCATCTATCAGTGCAGCCATGACTTTGATCACACTTCAAACCTGAGGCCGACTGCGGGGGATTAACACAACCCCACTTTGCTTTTGAAGTGCCATTCAGTGGCTCAGATGGCAGAGAAGGGGAATTAATTTTGTACGTGTCCTTTCCTCCACAAAGTCTCTTCTAACAGCTCCCTGAAGATCTCCGACCTCAATCTTCTTCCTTAACCAACTAGCAAAACAGGTATGGCAAGTGCACAGCACAGCTGGGCAAGCAACCAAAGTGAAAGCATTTGATGAGTCATTAGGAGTAACATCTTCAGTCAAGTCCAAGGTTAAAGAGTTTACCCAACAATGACAATACTGTCATCATTTACTTACCCTGTGTGATATTGTGTGATATTTTTAAGAATATAAAAGAAGACTTTTAAGAATACAATATTCCTTTAATGGTTTACCAAGCAAATCTTCAATGTGTATGACGCGGTAGGGCACATGACAACTGTAGTGTCAATGATACAGGTTTGTGATTCTGCCATGACAGAGCTTTGGCAAAACTGAGCCGCCCCCGTATCAGTTCTTGGTGCACACCAGAAACCCTCTACAGATGGTATAGCCTATGGGCACAAACAGCTTTCGCTGTGTAAGGGAGCAACAGGAAGACCGTGAACTAGGGTTGGTGCGATAGACGATGCCATCTTCCATCGCTGATGGCTGACAGACATCACGATGTCCAGCCGTCAAGTAGGTTATACTGAACATTTGTCAAGCTTGTCCATCTGCACTCTGGCTGACAGACATCACAATGTCCAGCCGCCAAGTAGGTGATACTGCACATGTGTCAAGCTCGTCAATCCGCGGTTGAGTATACTTTGAAAGCTGTGTGGACGCAGCTGTGCGCAAGCCAGAACGCAACTCGGAAAGTAAAGTATATCCAAGCCTTCAGTGGGCAGCTGCCACAGAGCATGCCAAAATCAAAATTGCTGATGAGATTAAGACAAAAATATCTTGTGGAAAATGAGAACATTGTGTTTTTAATTAATTGTTTTCAGTGTTTTGGCAGATGGCCATCTAGTGATGTCATCGTGCATCACAATGTTACACTGTAGACATCGCCTGATGTAGGGGTGTCATGATATACACCCCTTGTTGGTACTGACGATAATCATAATAAAAAAAAATTAAATATCATTATCGTGTTAATTAGGGGTGTCGTGATATACCGGTATTAGCGATAACCGTGATATTTCAAAAAGTTTTTCAAACAGCACTAAACTCACGTATAATTAGTTTCATTCATACCCAACGCCAGAGGGCACCATTGCACAGAAAGTTAACGAGGCAGACTCGTAGGAGTAATAAAACAAATGACTTTCCAGGAAAATCGCTGTAGCTGAATAAAATGCAGAAAGAAATGTTTGACTGATGAAACTTAAAGGGATACTCCACCCCAAAATGAAAATTTTGTCATTAATTACTTACCCCCATGTCGTTCCAAATCCATAAAAGCTTTGTTTGTCTTTGGAACACAATTTAAGATATTTTGGATGAAAACCGGGAGGTTTGAGACTGTCCCATAGACTGCCAAGTAAATTACACTGTCTAGGTCCAGAAAAGTATGAAAAACATCGACAGAACAGCCCATCTGCCATCAGTGGTTCAACCGTAACATTATGAAGCAACGAGAATACTTTTTGTATGTGAAGAAAAACGAAATAACGACTTTATTCAACAACGCGTCTCTTCTGTTTCTCTTTGCATCACCGTAATGCCATTTCGGGGGGAATATGAGCTGAACGCAGGCAGCGTATGCTCTTCTGTGTCAGCCGCGCCACAAGGATGCTTTTCTGGACCTAGACAGTGTAAATTACTTGGCAGTCAATGGGACAGTCACAAGCCTCCCGGTTTTCATCCAAAATATCTTACATTTTGTTCCGAAGATGAACAAATCTTTTACGGGTTTGGAACGACATGGGGGTAAGTGATTAGTGACAAAATTTTCATTTTGGGGTGGAGTAACCCTTTAACACACGATTGCAACACTATATGGTTTATCTGTGTTTAAGTCATCTCTGGCATTTTTCATAAGGATAATGTTTATTTATAATGAAATTCTAATCGACATTGCCTTTAGCACTGTGTAGAAGCCTCATCAGTTCACAGAAAGAAGTTATTTCAATGCATGGTTAATCTCATAAACTGTTGTACTTTGACATTGTACGGATGTGAGAAACAAACCTTTCAAAGCTTTTAATCAATTGAACCATTAGCTTCGCAAAATGATTCACTCGAATCACTCAAAACGCCACACGCTTGGTGACGCCTGCTGGTCATAATGTTGTAAATGCTACAAAAACTCAGGCCAAAACATGCTTAAATAAAGACCCAATGCAAATGTTTATTTGGAAGTATAATATAGGCTATTTAATGCAATTAACAAATCATCAAATACTATTTAATATACTATTCTTTTTTTTTTTTTTACATTTTCTTCAAGTACAGTATATTTACTGTACACTTTTACAAATAATTATGGCTCATACGTCTTCTATTTGTAACTTAAAGGGGTGCTATTATGCTTTTTCACTTTTTCAACTTTAGTTAGTCTGTAATGTTGCTGTTTGAGCATAAAAAGATCTGCAAAGTTACAAAGCTTAAAGTCCAATTCAAAAGGAGATATTTTATTTAACAAAAATCACTTTAAAAAAAATACAATGAATGACTCGTTTGTACTACAACGCATATTTTCCGGGATTTGTGATATCACAAAGATCGACGAATGGGATGAGACCTGGTTGAGCTGCACTAGAGAAGGCAACGAGTGTTATCACTATGTCAGAGATACGCTAGCTTTCCCAAGGCAGACGAGCTTAGAGTGGTTACAATCATCCAGGTTTAAATCACGCTCAAATTGATTCGATTTTGATGCAATATTTACACTGAAGCTCACAGCAGGCGACTATGGTAAGGAGCATGACATTTCCCGACCAGGCGCCGAGTGCCAATCACAACACACACTGGCTCAGTTAACCAATCACAGTTCATTTCGTATTTCAGAAGGCGGGCCTTCATTTGATACAGAAACTATTCCAGCTGTTCAAGCCAGACTGGGGAGAGAGGTGATGTAATGTAAAATATGTGAAAAATAATGTGTTTTTCGAACAACCTAGTATGAGAGCCTGTTCTAGTACACCCCCAAAACAAAATCAAGACCTTGTAAAAGAGCATAATAGGACCCCTTTAACTAATAGTTATTTCTTTCAAACTAAAAATCACAAAATAACACGATTAGATGATGTACCTTTAATTTTTGAAATACTAAATTCTAGATTCTTAACTAGGTATTTTTATATGGTTGTGTAAAATGCAAAACATTTTTGGGTTCAATTTCAAAAATATTTTGGTCATACCACCCATCAGTCAAATTTTAGAATGGGTCAAGAGCAGGGCAGCTTAAACAGCACAGTTGGGCCACCCATCTCAATGTCAGGGCCAGGTGCAACAGGTGGCCATGGATGGGTGGTCAGACACATCCAGGGTTTGGGAACACTGTGCAGGCGACTGAATGGGGATCATTAACTGTAGGAAACCTCCCCTCACAATGGCCTCCACATATTCTCAGGTCTCTTGCGTGGCCTCCACTTGGTGGTCTTGTTGCCAACATCTTGAACAGGATATTACTCTATACCACCAGGTGCAATAATGTGCTTATGTATGGACCATTAACACAGGACTAGTTTGCCAGAGAAAGTAAAACAAAACTGAGCATTGGGGTTTGATGCCTTAAAACATACACAATGACAATTATAATCAAGAAAAAAAAAAAAAAAAAAAGTTTTAAAACATTATCAACAAATACTAAGCCACAAAATGACTTCTCGTTACTTACATTGGCAAGCATGAGTTTGAGAGAATGTTACAATATTTACTATTTATGAAAGTATTCCTGCTAAACAAATGTCATCAGGTTAAACCATGCCTTGTCAGTAAAGATAACTAAAAAAAGAAAAAAAAAGAAATAAAAAAAAGTTAACAATCAGGTAAATCCCTCAAAAAAGTATATTGCACACAAAATTAACATCAGTATTATCCTATATTAAAAGTATTTGTTTTTTTTTAATAAGTTGGTTTTGACTAGGGATGCACCAGTTGACTGGCCATAAATGTTATTTTTTTTTTGGCAGATTTTTCCGGAAGTACGCCCGTGTGCACAGACTACATTGGAATCATTCGCAAACATGTAATTTGTGTGCCATTATTTTGAAATCTGTTGTCTTAATCCCGCTCACGCTGAATTTCTGACCATTACCGCTTGCTCAAGATTTTTGAATCCAGTCCCACCCACTTCCGCAAACATATATGCATATAGATGGGCATATATGCAAATTTAAATCTCTTTTGAATGACTTTCGATTTCGCGATCATGTGCACTCTGTGTAAAGGAAGATCAGATATTTGTCAATGAGCTACGATAAATCTGTGCTAGATGTTAAAGTTTTGTGAAGGATGGCCATTGGTAGGAAGTATTTTAGCTGCATTTTTGACAAATATGCATAACAGTCATTGTAAAATATGTATTTTAAGTATGGAAATGACATATTGAGTTATGATATGGCGATTGTTCTACTTTGGCCACTATTTTAACCAACAACCAATCCAATTTAAAAACAAAAGCTAAATCCTCATTTAAATCTCATAACCACAAATCATTACATTGAATGTGCTTACTGCGCAATTACCACCCTTAATTTCAGATTACAGTTATTGTTTTCAGTAACCAAAAGCCAGTTTGACCTGTTATATACCAAATATACATCTTATGTATACTTCCATTCTTTCTTGTTTGATGCTTAAAGAAAAAAAAAAATTAGAAATCGGTATCGGAATCGGCCATGAAGAATCATGATCGGTGCATCAATAGTTTTGACCATTTTATATTAATAACATTGCTTTAAAAGTAATAATTAACAGTCAAAGGATACACATATATAACAATTTTTTTCTTCTTTAAATGCCGCTCATTAAAAATGTGCTTGTTTTCAAAATAGAGACCACAGAAGAGACTTGCTCGTCTATAATTCCACAATATTCAGATAAAATACTTCTCCTTGTAGGCATACACATAATTTAAGTTAATTTTTGTCAGTTGGTTATGAGTCTAAGTTGAGTCTGAATTTAGGTGTGATTCAAGTCTGACTTTTGGACCCAAAGTATCAACTTAAATGTATCTGAAGCAGGTATGAATTAAGCTACATTTACTAGCAACTAGTTGTAAGCCAAGCATGTAGTAGTTAGAGGCTAATACTCAAAATAAGGCAGGGCTGATTGTTTATAGTAGGGCTGGGCGATAATTCGATAACTATAATTATCGTGATATAATTACATAAGTAATGGTATATAATTGTAGTATGTATTTGTGATTAAGCTATATAGCATGTGTGCATTTATACTGAATGTTTTTAGACTACTTTTCATACAAATAGGCTACCTTAAAACCATATAGTTATATTTTTATCATGGTATTGAGGTGCTATATGTGTGGTTTTAACTGTGTTTATCATGATTTAAATGTATGCTACAATGGGAGACCAATGCTTACTTAAATAAATAAAAACTTGGTCAGAATAAATTTAACCATATAAAACTGAGATTGCTGCAATTTTTACAGATTTTACAAAAATGTACCTCTGACCTAACTCAAGCTACTATCAAATGTGCATTTCTAAGAGACAAAAAGTGATATTATTATTATTATTAATATTATCAGGCAACCCAAATCTGCTTCTTGATTTGAAACAATATCACTTTTAAGAAATTAATTTTTCAATTTAGATATTTATTTTGAAAATTAATGGTCTGGTTTCTACAACTTTTACTTTGGAGCAAAAATCTGGCTTTAAACTTGAAATAAATAAAGATTTGACATTTATTGTGATAATTATCGATATCAACTGATATGAAAAAAAGTTATCATGATAATTTTACCATCGTGATAATTTTGCCCATATTGCCCAGCCCTAGTTTATAGCATAGAAAGACCAAGAAGTCAAATTTCAGAGTTCAGTTTGAGTTGGTCTGAAAAAGAGGTCAGAACAAACTGACATTGACTATTTTTAACATCAAGACCCTTAGCAAACAGAGTGTCGTGATGTGAGCACAACCAGGAAACATTACCATAAGCATAACAGACAAGACAACCATGGTTTCTCTCCAAACAACTGTTCCCAAGAGCAGATGAGTGGGTCTAGCTGGGCCATTGTTACAAACTCGCCTCTTAAAGCACGCTGACACCCCCAGCACACCCCTCTAAAACACACACACACACGTTTTACACGTACACGCTCTCTCTGCCACCTCCACTGTAGGCTGAGGGTTCCTCAGGTCTCATGCGCACTAGGCTTGCCACGATAAGGCTAATTGAAGCGTGATTTATAATTTCACCTGGCTCCACTCCGCGAGCCACCGCTGACTAAGTGTGCACCTTCCCAAATGGACGAGGCTTTTATAGTTGTCGCATTCGCTGTTATACTGTTCTTTGAAACATTAGGGGTCGATGAGGAGTAATTGTCCTCTAAAACCATCGGGAATCACAGGTGAGAAGTAATTTGCCAGTACAAAACTTCTCACGTGATGAATGAGTTGATGAATTAATAATTTTTTTATGTACAAACTGATTAAATAAATCTTAAACTACTGGCTTTATTTCACATCAAACACAAGATAACTTTAAACAAATATTGTATAAATAGTATCTAAATGAATTCTATTTTATTTTTATACAACAAAAAAAACGTACTTCAAATAAAAAGCCTTGGACAAACTATGCAAAACAACTATGCATTGTTTTCCGTCAATTGTCAAAAAGAATCTGATGGAGTTTGAACTTCACATCAAACTGCTTCTGTTTTCACACAAATGCCGGCACAGGTGTGCATGTTCAGCTAGAATCACCCTGAACTCATGCATCTTCGAATGCGGAGCTGCGCGGAAAGTAACAGAAAAGGCCGTGCACACAGCCACACAAAATGAATCGCTCGCACTCAAAGCAAACTTCCAGGAACACTGCGTTGATGTCATATTTGCCGCTCGCACCCAAGCAAACTTGCGGACGCGTCGAGTATAAATCAGACTTAGTTTGTCCAAGGCTTTTTATTTAAAATACGTTTTATTTTTATTGTATAAAATAGAATTAGAATTCATTTTGATACTAATAATACACTATTTGCTTAAAGTTGTCTTGTGTTTGATGTGAAATAAAGCCAATAGTTTAAGATTGTTTTAAGTTTGTAAATAAAGAAATTATTAATTCATCAACTCATTCATCACGCGAGAAGTCTTGTACTGGCAAATTACTTCTTCTCACCGGTGATTCCCGATGGTTTTAGAGGACAATTACTCCTCATCGCATTTGGGAAGGTGCATGCGCAGTCAGTGGAGGCTTGCGGAGTGGAGCCAGGTGAAAGTATAAGTCCCGCTATAGACAGAGCTTACGGTGATACCGTTGTTAAGCCACAACACCGGTTACATCACCGACCCCCACCATCGTTTAGATTTTTTTTAATAGTAATAAAAATCATTTAGTTCAGTAAAAGAACAGACACTACAATTAAAAACTGAACGTTGGCTGCTCAATGCAGCGTGCCGAACGACAGTCGCATCACAGATCAGATTTAATTTATCCAGTGAGGAGAGTGAGTCAAGCTGACTGACAAGAAGAGTGAGGTGAGACCATAGACTGTATGGGTGAGACAGACAAGACGATGGCGGATGATTTAGTTTCAAAACGAAATGCAAAAGCGCCTGTCTGGCAATATTTTTTATTTTGAAAAGGCTGTTGACTTTTGCTGTTTATCTAAGGTGATTTTGGAAGTTTTTTTAAACATTCGTTTCTTGGTTAATTGGTTCCACAGTGTTTGATGATTTTTAATTTATTTAAACTATAATTTATTTATTTTATTTGACATCAAGGTGTATGCTGTGCCTCCAAGCTGTCTTATTCGTTTTGCTAATAAACATTTGTTCTTAATTATTTGGTTATATTATACGTTTACTTATTTCCAGTTTTGTATAGCTATTTAAACTTTATACAAGTTATTTTTTATTTTATATTAGGCATAGCCTTCCCTATAGCATGGCGTATTTTTATTAATTTTGTTAATAAAAGTTCTATGTTTTATATATAGGCTAAAGTGAGTTTGACGTTGTATTTTGTTGCTGCATTCAAGCAATTGACGCTGAACTACCGCTAATTCGATAAGGTTTTAATTTGATAATTAAGTGAAAGTAAAATGCGCACAGCGCTTTTAAGCTATTTAAAAGTGAGGAAAAGAGGGAATATTCAAACAAACTAAAAACAAACAATTTCTTTACACCAAATTGGCAAAATTTGAAAGTGAAAGTAAAATGTGCATGGCGCTTTTACAAGCTATTTAAAAGCAAAGGAAAGTGAGGAAAAGCCGGAACGCCTCCGTCCCCATGGTGTGGTACCGGTATTATTGGTGTTGTCAAAAGGCAATTAACCGGTGGGAAAATTTCCTCACTGTCACAACCTTAATGCGCACAGCCTCCCCCACCATACAACTCCATCCTGCAGGTTGACATTCCCGCTGGAGCTCCCATCGCTGCCACCCCACCTACTCAACTGTCTGCGGGGAGAGAGCTGGAATCCCCAATGACACACTAAACATCAGATTTCCCATCATGCTCTTACGAGCTCCCAGCAGGTTCTTGCATCATGCTGCCACAAGCAAAAAACAGCACGTCGCTCTGAGGAACACCTGACAGTGGCACTCTAAGCGGGTTAACACAAACCCGACAAACTAGAATCACAATGGGGGCTTCAATTTCATCCCAGACCAAACACAAACAAGCAACGGCGTGTGGGGCGGCAGCCTCAAACTGGAGACAGACACTGGGAGCCATGGGGTGCTTCAACAATGGAGCTGCCTGAAACAAACACCACAGAGTACAAACCCCTCCACCCCGCTCCACCCGTACCCCATGTGGACCCATCTGATACATTTACTTCTACCCTCACCTGTCAATCAGAGGTGGGGGTGGGGGGTTGGTGATCACAATGTGGATGGATACGGTGGTTAAGGCAGAAGTGTTGTGTACATATGATGGATTCAGTGTTGCATGGGGTCATTATTTAACACATGAAGAATGCAAAGTTAATGCAAAACACGACACCATGATGCTAGGTGGTTGTTATGCAGTTGCCAAGGTGTTATGAGTGGTTTAAGGCCCTATTTTTGGAATCAGAGAAATCGCAGACACTGATAAATCTATCTAGTATTACATACTTCAGAAAATAAAGATGTTAGCAAAAGTTTGGAGTCATAAGATTTTTAAATGTTTTTGAGATAGGTTTTATAATGATCACCAAAGCTTCATTTGTTTGATCAAAAATACAGTAAAACAGTAATATTGTTAATTATTACAATGTTAACTAACTTGTAATGTATTTTTAAAATGTTATTTATTCCCATAATGTCTTGTAAGGCTGAATTTTCAGCAGTCATTACCCCAGTCTTTAGTGTCACATGATCCTTCAGAAATCATTCTAATATGCTGATTTGCTGCTCAAGAAACATTTCTGATTGTTATCAATTATGAAAACAGTATTTTTGCAGGATTCGATGAATAGAAAGTATAAATGAACAGCATTTATTTGTAAAGGAAATCTATTTCAAAATTACCATGTTTTACTGTCACTTTCGATCGTATTTAATGTCTCCTGGCTGAATAAAGTACTAATTTCTTAAAACAAAAAAAAGTTTTAATAAAATAAAATAAATCTTGAACCCAAACTTTTGAACAAATTATCATATCATAGCAAAAATCTTTCATCTGGAGGCTAAGAGAGCAAACAGTGTGGGACAAGTAACATGCCTTGACAAGCTATTCTGATAAAAAAAAAAGTGATACTGTTAAGTATGCGTGAATGTCTTTTCTCATCTGGTTGACTGGAATAGATTAGTTAAAATATCTAGAATGAAGGTGGGTGAGAGCGGTCCTTTTCAAGCCACAGCATCTGGGGCCTGAAACAAGGCCTGATGACCCATCAGTTATTGATGGTGCAAATGCCACAGCCAGAGTTCACTTCCTCCTCCTCAAAACCAAAGGAGCTCTACCGAGAATAAGCCCCTCACACATCAAAGCTGCTAATTCAAAACAGGCTTCACACGTGCACACGCGCTCATGGCCATACTTCTCAATCAGCACCCGGTGTTGGATCAAAACGAGAGTTCACTACAGATCCTGACACAAATCCATTTTCCTCATCTTAATCCATCCGTTTTTCAAAACAAGAGCCATTGTCGGCTCCCGCTCCGCCATTGAGATTAAATCTCCCTTTACAATCAAGCAGTGCGAGGCCCTAAAGAAAAGGTGCCCCAGACGAACACCAGCACCTAGTTACGACCATCTTGGCTCTCCGGGGGGAGAGGCAAAGAAAGCCACCATCTGTGATTTAGTCATGCTCATGCCAGGGCCAATGATGAAGCAGTGTGCGAGGAGGAACGTGAATGAGGCTCTATTCAACACTGGCAGAACACACAACCCCAAGTTGGGTGGAGGAAAGAGCAAAAAGGGCACTTGTACCCGGAGCTGAAGGTGAGATAAGGAAGATAAAAGGGGGGAGTCTGTGAAAATCCACTGGGAAGACACTGAGATAATTCTGCCATGTAAAAGATCATGGATGAGACAAACAGCTGTCAGGGAACATGTGGACGTGCTACATCAGAGCTCAACAAAGGCTTAATGAGCTCTTGCACAATGGCCTATGCAATCTCTGACAGAGACAAGCGTTAATTAGGGGTGCATCAGTAGTCTGAATTATAAACTCGCTCAGTCACAGATTCTCATTAGAAATAACACAGAGAAACAACTAGCAAGCCTGTGCAAAAGGAGTCCAGCCACAAGAGGATCAAATGAAGAGTCAATTACGAGGATGACTATCACACCCTGTAAAAATTTAATCTTTGCAAATCTTTAACAAAAAAAAAGAAAAAAAAGATATAATATATATATATATATAAAATGAATAATAGATGTTTATGGTTCATCATCATTACCACCTCAGTATAAAAAAAACTGTGACTTTGTGAGGTTTAAAGTCCACATTGTAAGATCAAGTGGCAAGTTCTCGTAATCGCAACTTTATATCTTATAATGTGGGTTTATAATTAAACAGTGTGACTCGTATTTGAGCCTTTTTTGCACAAATTGACTTTGTTTCTTGCAATTAAAACTTTGGCTTATTTGTCACTATATCCTTAAAATATGACTACGTATTGGTTGCAACTTTATTTCATTGACACAAATGTTTGGTGTCCAGACCCCATCAAACGCTTACAGATCAATTATTCACCCACTCTCTAGACACCATCAAACTGATAATGAAGACATATGAAAACAGACAAGCAACAAAACACCAACTCTCATTCTCTGTGTGGAGTCAGCAGGCTCGGTCCTCTGGCTGTGTTTGTGTATGAGGGGTGAGGGGGGACATCCTGAAGGACTCGGCCTCTCTCAGCTCTTGGAGGCGGTGGGATTTCAGGGCTCGTTTCATAGCCACACTGCCAGGAAATCAAGCGTGCTTCACACAGACAAAGAGCACGGAGAGAGCCCAAGCGAATAAGGCCTCTTCCTGCCGAGCCCTTCTCTCATCTAGGGCAGAGATATGGAGCGAGACTGTGAAGTGTAACCAAGGAACAATGTGCAAGGAGCTGTATTGTCAGCTTGCCAAGAAGAATCTCCATTGTCAGCCCCTGGAACGGATCCTTAGAATAAAAGGAGCTGGCCAACACCTTAAACTTCAAACTGGATCACTGCCTTTGTAATATCCACCGTGTTCAACACACAAAGCTTGAGCTCGGAGGGTGACAATCATCAGCAAATTCAATTTTTTTCAGTGGTTTTCAGCCTTATTATGGCAAAATAATCCAAGATTATTTGAAGATTCCTGACTTTGCTTTTCCCAGTTTATATTATAAAATGTTCAGAAGTCAAGAGTTTGATTCAACGGATGAACAAAAAGCCTATTCAACAGGTGTGATCAAGGTCTTTGTGACAAAAATCAGGTGTGTGAGAAAATCAACGTGCAAAGTTAATCTGTTCATAAGACAAACATTAATAGAGCCACCTTTTAGGGTAGGCTTTCTCCTACGTAAAAAACATTCTATCCTCTTACACCTGGATTTGCATTCTATTTACTGAACTATCCACCTGCTTTTTTTAGACATGGCCCTGGATAAGACCCACAAGGACTGAAAACAAACAGATCAGGTACATAAAAATGTCAGCTAAACTAATGCATCACCCCATTGAGGATCATCTTTGAGCGAGTTGCTGGTAAATCTGCTTTGATTACATTCCCAACAACTTGTGTTGACTGGCTCATGCAAATGAGATGACAAAACCTGACAGAAATCCAAAGACGCAAAGTGGATTAAGGAAAACAAAAGTCCAATTTAGCATTTTTGCACTTGAACTAAACACAAAATTTAAAAGTTCTTCAAATCTATAAAGGAATTACAATGCCAAAACATGTTCAACCAAATTTTCACACAAAATCTTCTGCGGTAATGCAAAGACATGAGAATCCTTACTGTGTTCATAAACCAGTCTAACACTAATAGGCATTAGGACAATTGAGATTAAGAGAAAAGATTATAATAGTAGACTGGTGCAATGTGAGGGATGACTTGAAAAACGTCTCAATCACAAGATTAAAGCAAACGATTGGATTATTCACAGTCCCATTCACGCATGGTTGCAAAGTTACCAGGATACTGAAGTGGTACTGAGAGCTTTTGTGCTGAATGACCTTGGACACCTACGCTGAATGCAATTAGGATGCAAGGATGAATCGCGAAACGGTCAATGACTTGCGCCTGACACAGACCCCCACCCTCTGAATGTAAATCCTTTGACACTGCACTGACACACGTTGCCTGTAATCTGTGATCACTGCATTAAAAAAAAGATTACAAAAACTGTGCACACAGTAAACATATGCAGGATGCTCAGTGTTGCAAAAAAATAAAAAATAAATAAAAAATAAAATCAAAAATGGTCATGCCACAGCAATCATCTAACATACCAATTATCGAGGACTTACGCTTTAGTTTATTAATACTCTACTGGTCAATGGCATCGCTTTTCTCTGAAAAATAGCACCTACATGCAAAGTAACTTATTTAAAAGTATTGTTTGAATTACTTTTTTTAATTACAGCAATTTATTCTAAAGCAATACATTTTTATTACAAAAAAAATCTCCATAAAACAAATTAGCTTTATAATTAACAACAGGTGTATAATTCAATAATTATTTAATAGTAATAATTGATGTTGTCATAATAAAAAATATGTGTTGTTGTTTATTTAGTTATTTTGAGTAAAAAAGACAATTAAAAGTCATTTCTGCATTTCAGAGACAGATGATAATCTTTCATAAAATAATCTGTCATTAACAGGCCAATATCGGTCGATCTCTAGTATGAAAATCCTAATTGATCATGCCAGTTATAACTTTTTTCCGGGAAGCAGCACGCGGTGATCAGCACCTCAAATCCTCCACGCAATAACAAAGCCAGTGACTAGCACGTTTCTCACATGTGGGGGTCGAGATGGACCGAGTGTACTGATGCCTGTGACAAACTCAGTGTTGTTTCCAAATGCAAGTTAAGGGGAAGATGTTAAAAATGGGGGTGTCAATGTAAAATCGACTCTATTTAAATGTTTCAGGCTTACATTCGCACCGAGAGATCAACTTGAAACTAATTTTTCAGCATCATCGTAGAGTGACTAAATCAATAACAAACAAAACAGACAGACTGTATGAAACAATGCCCAATTCGGAGGCAGCCAGTGATCCAACGATAAACTTGTAACCTAATAATCATTAACTTGGCCTGTTTACAACAAAGGACCTAGCTTAAACAACACATCACAACAAAACAAGCACAGGTGATCCAGTTAATCAAGTCACTAAAAAGCTTATGAGCCAGTCTTACTCGACGCCACTTGCGGCGTGAATCTCAAAAAACAAAAAAAAAGGGTCTCATAAGATTGAACAGGCGAATTTAAGACTAAACTTAAACCGATTAACGTTACATTAATAATTTGTTGAACTTAAACAAGGTGAAAAAGTCTAACCTGCTAACGTTCATAACCCAACTCGCCGCTCAGTCACGCAGTTTGTAAACAAAGACAAAACCAAACACCACTAACCACAGAAAAAACAAGCGTTGTCTTTAATAAAATCTTATTTTGAAGTAAAAACAAATCATAAACACAAGAGTCAGCACGTCCAGTGTTTTGGGTAGACGTCCGAACGGACGGTTTAGCTCTGTTATTATATAAACCAACGCTAAATAACTGACTTTATTCTATCAGTTACACTATCAGAGAATTGCGCTAGCGCACCATTATTAGCTCACAAATAGAGCGAATGTTAAAAAGTAACAAACAGAGTCATATGGCTGGGAAAAATGGCAAACTTGAGTTGTTATTTTTTAGTTTCGTTTTAATGAACCTTACGGAAAGGAAACGGAGGCGTAAATTCGGACAGGTATAATTTACCTCGATTTCAAAGTCTGGTAAATTGAACGCCGTCCTGAAGAGAGAGCAGAAGTGCGCTACAGCGGGGACTTCCCACCAAGACTGGATCTCCTCCACAGAAGTTATACATCCCTGGGACATTTTTCTGTTATCCAACGAGTGTCTCACATTAAAAAAGTGTGGCTTAGACGATTCCGTCCGTCGTGTTCCTCACATAGAACTTGTTTAACTAAACTGCAAAACTTGCTGTCCTTGCGGTAGAGTAGCCATCGCGACCCGTGGAGTCGTTCAATCTGTTTCAATCCGCGTTTCACAGGAGGAGAACAGATGGGCTGGGCGCTACCACCTGTCACGGGGATAGGGGTTTACGCGTACCAAAACAAATCAAATATCAATACAAGTCAACCGAAACCCTAATAATGTCTGCTGTTTACAATATTAAAATTTTTTTAATAACTAGCTGACCTGATCGAGTCAATGTGAGGGAAAAAATATCGCAGTTAGTCAGTCTTTGCGGTCAGGTGTCCTTCTTTCGGTCGAAATGGTATGTTCGTTTAAAGGGAATGCACACACATTTGAATTTCGTTGAAAGGGAAGTTGCTCTTGTGTTATGATAATTATAATGATATGATATGATATGATAATTCGTTTTCTATCGTAAATTATTTGTTTAATTTAACGTTTAATTGTAGTAGTGTACGAACGCATTAAAATAATACATTGCAATGAAATCGTTGTTTATTAGCTCTATAGTGGCTGTTGTTTTGGACCGACGACAAAAGTTGATTGGTACTGTAATCTGTAATGCGCTTAAGTCTTCTAAATAGCGTTTTGGCATAGTGATTATAAACATAAAATATAAGTCCGTAGATCGAATTATTATTATTTTTAACGGCAGACACGAGTTTTTAAGACTAATACCTTTTGACTAATTGTAACGATGTGAATTACAAATTGGTGTTTAATATAAGGATCCAGCGCCCCCTGGTGACATAAAGATATACTGCAAACTGCTGGTGTGCTTATATATGATAGTGACGTGACGTGTAGCCAAGTAAAAAAGTGACGTGACATACAGCCAAGTATGGTGACCCATACTCAGAATTCGTGCTCTGCATTTAACCCATCCAAAGTGCACACACACACCGTGAACACACATTTATGCTGCGGTGCCCGGGGAGCAGTTGGGGGTTCGGTGCCTTGCTCAAGGGCACCTCAGTCGTGGTATTGCCGGCCAGAGACTCGAACCCACAACCTTAGGGTCAGGAGTAAATCTCTCTAACCATTACGCCATGACTTCCCCACAAATTGGTTCCATACTCGGAATTTGAGCTCTGCACACACACAGCAGTGAGTAGTGGACACACACACAAAGAACACACCTGGAGCAGTGGGCAGCCATTTTTGCTATGGCACCCAACTCAGGGAGCAGTTGGGGGTTCAGTGCCTTGCTCAAGGGTCTCACCTCAGTTGTGGTATTGAGAGTGAAACAGAGAATTGGCTCAAACCTGCGACCTTTGGGTTACAAGTCCGACTCTCTAACCATTAGGCCTCTATCTGTCTGTCTGTATTTCTTTCTTTTATCTATCTATCTATCTATCTGGCTGGCATTTTCATTCTGTCTTAAAGGTCTAAATAGCCCATCGTTTATCTTTTTTATTAAATTGTTTGTTCCAGCATCAGATACTTTTTATTTTTCTATTTACAAGAACCTACTATGAATAATTGAAAAAAATTGTTCCCAAAGAGTAACATATGTACAGATTAGTATTTGTTTTGGTGAATTAATATGATTCTTCATTCATTCATTAAATAAAAAAAATTATAAAAACTAAATTTACACAGTATAAAATTTTATGTGAATTATGGCATTTTTGTTTTTTACAGCAACACAATTGATCATCAATATGTATTTGTTTCATTATGATAATCAATAATCATTTGGTAGCCAAAACTGTCCAATGGATGTAGCAGATAATGGATGCAATGATCGTGTTAATATAATTATTATTATTTATTTATTTTTTATCTTTTTTTGTAATTTGTGATGACGTGTGTAATGCAAGGTACATGCTTGTGTTTGAGTATATATGTGTGAATGTGTGTCAAGTTTCATTAGTGGAAAGCTGTTCATTCCCTGTCTATGTCACTGGGAGTTGCCACAAGAGGGGAGGGACTTAAACAAGGAGGGACAATGCTTGTGTTTGTGCAACGGCCCCTGAGAGGCAGCTGGCTCTGTCGGATCTCTTGTGCCTGACTACGGCTGCTGCACACATTGTCAGCGTGCAGAGGGGGGAAGTGGACGGATTGATCTGCCCGGTCAATGCACTGACAAAGGTAAGAACATGATAATCATCCTCTCAAACAGAGTTCCTAACTTGTGAATTGGTCAAATATGCAGGCTTGCGTGAGGGGGATCTGTTTGGGGTAGTTGTGGAAAGACTTGTGAGGGAGCGGTTAAGGATTGTGAAGGGGGGCCAGATCTCACTTGTCTATGTTTTGGCAGTGGAGTGGTATGAATAGAGCAGGGTTGAAAGAAAGCAGTGCTGAATAGAAAGGCATGCTCAGAATGCCACTGGGCTCCAGAAAAGCCAGAGCGAGAGGAAGAGAGAGGGACGGAGAAAAGGGAGAATGTCAGTATGCAGGAGGAAAAATGATAGAGGGGTGAAATTAAGAATGGTACCCCAAATGAAGAGAGAGTTAATGGAAACATAAATGAGGAAAGAGAAAGGTTATAAAAGGGGGACTTTAGGGAAAAGAGAAAGCAAGAAAAAGATTAACAATGAAAAAGTGTAAAGAAATCCTGCAATTTTTCCTGCAGTAATGAGTAGTTGGCAAAATTTCAACTGGCTTCAGCGAGCAAAATAAATAAAGTGGTAAAACAAAAATTCAGGAAGATATAGACATTCCCTTATACTTATATACATTTTCACAGGTATATCTAGAATAAAAGACAGAGACATTGTGTCAACTACTCAAATAAGGTCCACACTACATCATTCTACTCTAGAAAACTAAAAACACTGATATACTAATATAAAAGTTTAATGTATAAGACTTTAGTATTATATGTAGTCAATAAAAACTAAGAGAGCAAAATCTACTGTAGACATCTATATTTGCATCTTTTTACAAATGATGTTGTTGATACTGTGTTGGAGAACAGGAAGTCATGTTAATAAGCCCCTCACCTTCTCTAGATTAATTCAAGAGGTCACAACCTCATTAGCAGCAAGATTAGAGAGTCTTTAGGAGGGAGGATGTTCTCTGTGTGTGCACTGTAGAAAAGCCAGGCCAGGTTCTACGGTGTGAAGCACCCTCAAACGAAATCAATAGCATCCTCAGTTAATGCTGTAATAATGGCATTTCACAGACATATCTGTTGAACATATTTCTTGCACCCAACAGCCAATCAGAGGCGTTTAAGTTAGAATCCACTCACCGCTTAAATTACCACAGCAGTATTTTTTTGGTGAGTGTGATTTCACCAAGAACAACATGTTCCTGGATCAACATCCTTGTTGATCCTGGAACAACATTCCAATCAACCAATCAGAATTGAGGGATACATTTTCAAGAAATGTCAGTTTTAGGTTTACAGTCAGGGTTAGGTGCTTCTACACCTTTCTTATTCACCTATCATTTCCCTCTGATTTTAGGAATAAATTATGGGTAGGGTTGGGTTTAGAGGTAGGGATTGGGTTAGGTCTATATTTTTAGAAAGTAATGTTGATCCTGGATCAACAAAAGATGTTGATCCAGGAACATGTCTTACTTGGCAAAATCACAGTGACTGTATTTGTTCCGGTGTTGTCAATTTCATCGAATAGCTATAACGTAACTTTGTGAGATCACGATGAATTAAGTGAGAGCTTTTAGATATATTGCATGTTATACTAAAAAGTCATCACAGATGTCCTGAATTGTATTTCAACTGTGTCTTAGCAAGTTTCAAGGTGATTTATATTTACCAAAGAGTGGCTGTTCTCCCTAAAGGGAAGGGTGTGAAGGTCGGCACGCCGTGGACGGTTTATCCTGAAACTTTTGCGGCAGAGAGAGGAGAATTGGAGGAAATCAATTAAAGTGTGGCCAAAATGGCCGAGAAGAAAGTGAGGTAAATTTTCCACTGATGTCGTATATATCATCTGAGATCCATCTAAGCTGTTTTATTGACATGTTTTTGTGTGTGGTTTTTGTTGTGCATGTGCGTGTTTGTTTCCTGGTGTTCACAGCCTCCCTGCTAAGCTGATTAATGGGGGCGTGGCTGGACTGGTGGGAGTGACCTGCGTGTTTCCCATTGATCTCGCCAAGACCCGCCTCCAAAATCAGCAGGGTGCTCGTGTTTATAGTGGAATGTGAGTTCAACATCTTTATGAGGTCCCATAACTATGTTGCATTGCATGTCCCCCACTTTGTTTTGGGGTCTCTTGTTTTGCAGGTGCATTTTAAAAATATAGGTTCTTCATTGGCATCTATGGTTGCATTAAGAACCTTTAACATTCATAGAAACTTTCCACTGCACAAAAAAGTTATTGTGGAAAGCGACTATTTAGATTATTAAATAGTTCTTTAATTTTAATGGTCCTGTGTGTACGTTTTTTGTGCACTTGATTTGACAATTTTTACAAACATTTCTGCATCTAAAACCAACTGTTTATGGTTTCACTCAAAGTGAATCACGAAGGCAGCATGTTTTAGTGATTTATTCTGGGCGGAGGACTTTGTCTCAATTTAACTGAATGACTCAGATGATGCAAAACAACTTGAGTCACATGCTTTTGCATGCTTGATCTGTTCACGCTTCCGAATATTCTTTAAGTAGCTTGCTCTTTTACTTTTGAAGTAGCTTGCTCTTTATGCATGTGTGATACCTTTGAGATAAAGAGAAGTGCTCTTTGTAGTGATGGTTCGTAAGGGGCTCTTTTCATCTTAGTACACTTATGTAACAAGCGAATACCCAAGTGGTTTGTGGGCAAGAGACAGGCTGCTATGTTTTAAGTTCTGTCTTCCACACATTACTCACTCTTCTAAGAATTTTTTTGTGAATGTCTAATTTGGCTGTTCATTATACACAAACATGGAGAGCATTTTTGGTGTCTGTTGTTTAAGAGATTTTACATTGTTTATTCTGGTTGTTTTAATTCTAGTTATCTAGATTTTACAATGCATTTGAATGAATGAATCATTACATTTCAGTTAGCATTTTTCATAACCAGATTGGAGTAGACCTATTTAATTAATCACACAGAACACTTCTGTCTTGTTATGAAGTTGGACTGTTTGACAAAGACGATCAAAATGGAGGGCTACTTTGGCATGTATCGAGGTATGAAGTTTCTTTTTTTGTTTACAGTGCCAACTTGGGTTTTAAGTCAAAATTTAATTTCCCACCTTATTGCACATTCCTGGTGAGGACAGTGTTATTTCAAGTATTAATAGTTTTAATCGTCGACAGGTTCTGGTATATGTAGCTTTTGTTTATATTCTGAGAATTTCACTTCACTGTGTTTCTCTCAGGTGCAGCTGTGAATCTTACACTGGTCACACCAGAGAAAGCCATCAAACTGGCTGCCAATGATGTCTTCAGACAGAAGCTCTCCAAAGATGGGTAACCTCCACTTTTTAACCATTTCTAAAAGCGAGCATTTTTCCGCAACTCTCCCACATCATATATTTGTCTTAAAAAGCTATACTGATTTAAATCTCACAATAAGTTGAAAGCATGTGTTTGATTTACTAAAAGTATTGATTCATTTGTGAATCGGGGCACATTGTTGCACTGTATGTTTCTGATTCACTGAAAAGAACGGGCACATTAGAATCAAAGGAATAAAACACATATAACTGAACATTCTGTCATCATTTACTTACTTTCATGTTGTTCTTAACCCTTTATGACTTTAATTTTACTGTAGAACACAAAAGGATATATTTTGAACTTTCTGATTCACTAAAAAGAATTGACTCATTAGAGTCATATGTTCAGGAATCGGACCACTCTGGTTGTGTTGTATGTTTCTAATTCACTAAATTTCATTGACTTCTTACTAAAAAGAGTCAGGTCATTAGATTCATATGTTCAGGAATCGGACCACTCTGGTTGTGTTGTATGTTTCTAATTCACTAAATTTCATTGACTCATAAGAGTTATATGTTCAGGAATTTAACTGCACTAGTTCCATTGTATGTTTCCGATTCACTAAAAAGAATCGGCTAATTAGAGTAATTTGTTCAAGAGATGGACCGTGCTGGTTGTGCTGAATGTTTCACATTAGCTGGAAAGAAATGGTTCGGTAGAGTCTGTGGATTCAGTAGCAGTGTTGAGAAAACACTGTAGGCGACTCTGTCAGAGTTTTATTGTGGTTCTTAACAAAGACCTTAGGAAACATTATCTGTAAGCTATTCCACAGAGGAATTTAGGTCCCCAACTGACTAATGCAACCAATTATTTCTTTCATAAATGCAATAATAATCATTTCTAATCTGCCCCATCTGTCGTTGTATCTGTCACCCTCAGAAAATTACCTCTGTGGGGGGAAATCCTCGCGGGCTGTGGAGCCGGAACCTGTCAGGTGGTAGTCACCACCCCCATGGAAATGTTAAAAATACAACTCCAGGATGCTGGCAGGTTGGGTAAATGTCTTTATAATGCTCCCATGAGTGTCATCCAAGGTCTGTATGACTCTATCTTAGGATGCCTTACTAAGTACAAAGGTTAGCCAGAAATAAGATGTTTGAGTAGAATGGTGTCCACCGAACAGCAGTTCCAGTTTTATTACACTACAAGATAAAAAAATAAAAATAAAGATGAAATTGAAGATATGAGTTGTCACCTCTCCACTTTTGTCTTAACAGCTGCTCAGCGGACTGTCGCTGCCTCTGCCTCTGCCTCTGCCGCTGGTCCGACCCCTTCACTGGTTGCCTCTCCGGCAGCACAGCCGGGCACCAATGCCCCTCCTCGATCATCAGCGACCCGTATCACCCTGGAGCTTCTTAAGACTCGAGGCCTCAGGGGTCTTTATAAAGGTGCTGGTGCTACACTGATGAGGTAAGAAACAATCACCTATTTGACCTATAAGAATATGGGCTATAAGGAATATTTTTGATGTTGTCAAGGAAAATTCACTTACAAATGAAAATCCTGTCATCATTTAACTCCCCCAAAAAAGAAACCAAAAGCACTTTAAACGTAAATTTTAAACATACATTGAATTGGAGCTTTCAAGGTCAAAAAAGAAACCAAAAGCACTTTAAACGTAGTTCACAGGACTCACATGCTTCTTCTGAAGCAATATAAGTCATAATTTAGTGAATAATAGACAACAAACTAATTTGTTAATAAATAAATCAAATCAGAATTAAACAAAACATAATTCAACAATTAAAGAGAATGTGCATAAATTATTCAAATCAGAATTATTCAAATTATAATGCCTCCTTGAACGAGAAAAAATTTATTGCAGGACTTGATTTGTTCATAAGGAATTGATTTGATTGAATTTTAAAAAATAATGTTGTGCATGGATAAATTATTTATTATAAACAGCAATATTCCATAAAAAAAATAAAAAAAATAAAAAGAATAATCACTATAAAGATAACTATATTAGTTTCTACTCCGATATACAGTAGGTGGTTTTATCAGTCAACAACTGGAAAAAAACGCTGTAATGGAAAAAATAGCTCTCAAAGTAATTCCAATTATATTGTTCCTCTGTGTCATTATCATAGTTGTGATGTGGAACTTGACATCCTGAAGATTTTAATAGAAAAACAACTTAAATTTTGGTTTGTTCATCAAACTATTGTCCGACTTAAAATATAGTGCATGCGCCATATGGACATTTGTTATGAAATTCTTTAGAGTCTTTTGAGAGCCCAATCATCATTCACTGTCATTATATTCTAAAAGAAGCCAAGAGATTCTTTAAAAATGCACCTTTTATGTTCTGGTAGAAGAAAGAAAGTCATGCCACCCTTATAAATAATATCAGAATTTGAATAGATTTGTGAACTCTCCCTTTAAGTCAAATAACTAAGCTATGTTAGCCAATCAACATCCAGATCTTTAGCAAACCTTCAGTGGCGTGCTGTCTTAACTAACTTGAGTGATTGCTCTCTCAGCAAACATGCACTGTTTTGTTACTAAAGGATAGATATACATCACGGTGACCTTTCACCTTTAATACCTCCCACACAAATAAACCCACTCACCTATCGGAACAGCCCCTCCCCCGCAGGCTCCCTGCAGACTGTGATGTAATCCCAGCTGAACTGGTGTAACCTGCGAGCTGTCGGTTCTGATCTGTTATTCATAGCTTCTAATTAACAGTTGGCGGAATTCTCTTCTTAATGGAATTCTAATGAGAACTCAATCTATCTCACTCTGTTTGTCTCTCATCTGCGGCTTACACAACCTAAATCATATTTCTACAATCACACTTTCACGTTTTGCATTTACAGACTAAAACTAATCAGACACAGCGATCAATCACGATTCATCAATAGCATCCTGCAGCTATGTCTGCATTCTATGGCTCTATGTCTGTTCTTTGTTCAGGGATGTCCCGTTTTCCATGATCTACTTCCCGCTGTTCGCCAACCTCAACGCCGTGGGCCGCACCGAGGAGCGCCATAGCAACCCCCAGGAGCGGGCCCCCTTCCTGCAGTCTTTCGTGGCTGGCTGCACAGCCGGCTCAGTGGCGGCAGTAGCTGTCACTCCCCTGGACGGTGAGATGCAGGCAAGAGAGGAGTAGAGGAACACAGTTTGCTCTCTCTCCTTTAGTATTGTATGCAGATAAAAGTCCCATTCAGTTAGTCAGAGTCACCCAAGCCTGTAAAAATCAGTGCTAATCCTGTTTCAACACTACTGCTGCACTGCTGAGAAACTGTGCATAGGTGTTGATAGTCAGTTATAGGCTAACTGTATGGCTAACAGATGCTAAATATTTATTTATTTACATTTGAATGTGTTGTGTTGTGTCACTTATGTTTTAATATATTGAATATATATAACTATATAATACGTTTTAATATTTTATTTCCAAACTTGCTTGCTGCATATATATTTATTGATTTTAAATAGGTCTCATTAGTAGCTAGTAATATCAGAAAAACAAGTGACTATTGCATTTAATCTGCTATATTAATATTATTTATATGCAGTACTATTATATTTGTTATGTATTTTATATAATATTCTAGTTGTGAATATTTTGAATTTGATTAGATTTTTTATATTTTTTTTAGTTTTTATGTCAATTTTAGTTTAAGTGAAAGTAATTTGTTATGTGCTTTTATTATTTATTTTATATTTCTATTTAGCTTAATTTTTTTTATTTCAGTTAGTTGCCAAGACAACATTTCATATTTTTGTCAAAACAATTTTTGTGTAAATTTCCTTACCTAATATATATATATATATATATATATATATATATATATATATATATATATATATATATATATATATATATATATATATAATATATAAAATTTTATTTTAATATATAAATATTTTTCATTTCAGCTTTATTTCTATGAACAACAACCATTCTTATTAGTTTTATTTATTTATTTTTTAGTGAACAATAACACTGCTACATTTAATAGATGTGATAAATTTAATATAATTTAAGGGAATGCTATATTAGTCAATATATTTGCAATGACAGATTGCAGAAAAAATTACCAAAATGTTCCCCATCAGTTCACTCACAGCATTTCATAAAGGCACAGAATGAGTCTTTTGTTTCTGAATGATTAATTAGTGAAGCCCATGTGCTGTGGTAGAATCCTGCTGTGATGAGACTGAAACCTTATGCTAAAAAAAGTATAATTTATTGTATCTATTAATATTTGTCCTTTTCAGTTATAAAGACTCGGCTACAGACCTTGCAGAAAGGGGAAGGAGAGGATTCCTATAAAGGCATTATTGACTGCGCACAGTAAGCTTTATATTTGCATGTATTGCTTTTAATGGTGTATGATAATATAAAAATGACCATATTCATGTATCATAGTGTTTATATGGCAGTCACTCCTTTTTTTTTATCCACAGACGCATTTTAAAACGAGAAGGACCAGCTGCGTTTCTTAAAGGAGCAACGTGTCGAGCTTTAGTCATCGCTCCACTCTTCGGCATAGCTCAGGGTGTGTATTTCCTGGGCATCGGCGAGCACATGCTGGGGCTGCTGGGATAGCAGCAGGTGACGTTACCTCAGTCATCATACACACAGTACTGTTTCTACGTGGGCCGAGGCATAAAGATGAGTGATGAAGGAAGATGTTCGTGATGAAAAAAAGAAGGTCCCAGACTTTATTTGCGATGAGGTAAATACTGAGAGAAATTCACATACCCAACCAAAAGAGGTTCAGACACTTTGGGAAAATAGAGGAGGTTTGTGTAACACTAATATAAAAGCCTATATTGCACAATAACTTTAAGTACCTAAAAACTACAAACAGGGTTCTTTAGGTAAGACAGGGTCCTGTTCTGACTAATCTGGCAGGGTTTTTCGTCCAATTAATATTGTTTTTATGTCTTTAAAGCCCATAGTTACAATCAGTTTTAAACCAACATGATTCGTGATAATAGTTGTGAACAGGGTTGGTGTGTATTTAAATTGCAGAAAGGTATGGAAGGGAAATAATGATAATTGTGAGTTTTTATCGTACAATTCAGACTTTTTTCCTCGCAATTCGAAGAAAGAAATAAAATCTGAATTGTGCTCGTAATTCTGAGTTTACATCGCACAATTAACTTTTATTTACTTCCTGCCACCAAATGGAAAAAATAAAATGTGTAATTGTGTGTTTCTCACAATTCTGAGAGGTAACATCTCGCAATTCTGACTTTTTTCTCTGAATTCTGAGTTTACATCTCACAATCATTTTTTTTTGTGTCTGCCCCCAAATGGAAAAATAAAAAAAAGGTAATAGTGACTGTTTATCTCACAACTGAATGGTTACATCCCGCATTTCTGAGTGTACATTTCACAGTTTATATCTCACAATTCTGACTTTTTTCCTCGAATTCTGATTTTACATTTTTTTTCTTTGAATTCTACATTTAAATTTCACATTTTGTTTTTCCACCACCAAATGAAAAAATAAAAAAGGCTTCTTTATCTCAAAATTCTGATTTTATATCTTAGAATTGCAAGAAAAAAAAGGTCTGAAATGTGAGATAAAAAGTTGCAGTTACCTTTAAAAAAAAAATTTTTTTATGCTGTGGCAGAAACAGGCTTCCATAGAAAGCAGACTTGAATCAAAGTTGAGATGGATCTGTATCTTCTAAATTTATGTTTTGGCTCTCTACTGCTGATTACCACCCATTTAAACAGCAAAAAGTAAGCACAAACTGGGTTTAGTGCCTGCTGACCTCATCTGGCTGCTGCTTAAATTCTGGTCTCTCAGTAAATCTCAGTCTCTAAATGTGAAGAGACTGCTGGACTTCGCAGCGGATGCCTTGTCCTCCTGTTTTATGTTCCTCTACGGGACAAAATTCCTTGTTGGCGTAATATTTTTTTTTAATGCTTCTTTAAATTAAATTTTGTTGAGTGCATAATAAATTTAAATGCAACAAAGCCTTATCCATATATATGTATATATATAAATATATATATATATATATATATATATATATATATATATATATATATAGTTTATTCTTATGTAGAGAATTGATTTTCTTGCTTTTTTTCACATTAGGTAGAAAAAGGGTATAGTAAAAAATAGAGAAATGAAATCTTGAATAGTTTAATTTTGAGTGTACTTCTATAAAAAAAAAAAAAAAGAAAATGCAAAAAAATAAAAATATATTTGTTTAAAATATAGTTTTAGTAATACCAAGAATGTGATATTTTTTTCGAACTATGCAGTGGCATATTCCTGGAAGACAAGACTTGATTTCTGAGAAATAATATCTCAGAGGCTTCTTATTCATATATTATACTAAATTGTAATAAGCAACAAGCAATCTGTACATTTAAATATGCAAGACTGATTTCTGATATAAGACTGATCTCTGCTTATTAAATTTGTTGACTGAAAAGCATTTGTATTTTAAAGTTTCTAGAAAAAACTTGGTCTGGAGTCATCTGATTATGCAAAACATTGTTTGTGGACCACAACTGATGCTAATTTGCATCTCGTATATATGAACTCCACAAGAGGGCAGCGTGTTTTTAATGTTTAAGGTATATGTAGCATCTTTAGACCTCTTGACAGATTTCTGACTTGATGTAACCAACACAACAAGCAATGTTTTGTTTATATTGCAATGAGCACAGAAATGCTTCAAAATATAAATAAAATATATTTATTTCACTGTAGTATAATGCAGTATAAGTATAAGGCATCCATTTTTTTTTTTTTTGACATCAACTGAAGGTTAGACTTCTAGCTTAGCTAACAGCATTCAAGGAAATAACAATGTAAATTCCCGAGTGCTTAAAGCTCTTTGTTCAGACAGGCTGAGATGAGATTTCAGGTGTCCACTTTCCCTACAGATGACATTTTCAAACAGAAAGCACTAAAACACTCAAAGGAGAGGTATAAGTTAACATAAGCACACATGATAAGCCTTTCATTTCAACTACTTTCTTTGGCATGTTTTTTTAAGAGAACCAGAAAAAACCCACAAGAGTGCAATTCATTGCTGAAACATGATCAAATGAATTGCAACAGAAACTTCAGAAAATCCAAAAAGTGACCTTTAAAAAAAGAACTTCCCATCAAACCTCGTCATCACTTTATCAAGGCTTTTGAATTTCACCGTTCTTCCAACTACCACTAAAGCATATTTAGTAATGGACCATTAGTCCATAAACTTGCGGTTTGGATTAGCACCAAACAGCTGCACTCTGATCTCAGGCATCATCTGTGAAAGCAAAAAGGGGCAAAGAATATGAGGACCTGAATACAACAAATACCCCCAATCCTGTTTCTTCCTGTTCTACAATGTGATTGGATTCTCTACCTGTTGCGATAGAAGGTCCAGTCTGCTCTCCAGTGTGTTGGACACTTTGATTTTGCCATCAGCGTTATAGACTTCAACACCTCCTGAGCTGAGGATGCCGAGCATGAAAAATTAACATATCTAATAATGTATAAATGTGCCTTTTCTAACAAAACTGAGTGTATAAATGATCTTACATATTAGGGGACAGGAAGCTGTTCTCGTCAACGCGCACTTCAATATTCTGCTTTACTGTCTCTTTGTAGATAGGGATGTTTTTCTTAACAGCAGCCTAAAATGAACAGGTATATCAACCTCTTTAAAAATGTAAAGGGTTTGTATAGTTCATACGTACGTTGATGAGCTCACCTGCACCATCGCTACATCTTCCTTCCTGCACCGAATTATAACCTTGCGCTCCAGCAGCTGATAAAATCCCTGCAGAGGTGGAAAGGAACAGTAATAAAGTAGTTATGTAGAAATTATAAAAAATAATAAATACAATAAAAACAATGATGTTGTGAAATATTATTACAATTTAAAATGATGGTTTTCTATTTTAATATACTTTAAAATAGAATTTATTTCTGTGATGCAAAGATGACTTTTCATCAGTTATTACTCCAGTCTTCAGTGTCACATGATCCTTTAGAATTCTTGATTTATTATCGATGTTGCAAACAGTTGTGCTGCTTAATATTTTTTGGGACTTGTGATCATTTTTTCAGGATTATTTGATGAATAAAAAGTTCAAAAGAACAGCATTTATTTAAAATAGAAATCAGCTGACCTGTAGCACCAACCCTTCCAGCAGTGTTGAGTACTCATTTGGGTTTTTGGCAATGTCGGCCAGCCGTTGTTGTGCTTCATTTAGAAGATCCTGCAAAGAATCACATGAGGATGACAAAGGTGAGATTTCTTGCAATTCTACAAAAGTATAGACTCTAGAAATGTCAAAAATCACATACCTTAACCATGTCATCACGGGCTTTGAGTACCTTCAGTCTGGCCTGGTTCATCAAATTCGACATTTGGCTGTGGATTTGTACAGAGACGTTTTTAAATAATCTGAAGAAGGACACAGGTTACTCATTTAAAGAATTCCAACTCACATTTTCTTCTGTTGTTCAATCTGTTTCTCTTTCTTCTCATAGTACTCCATTATTTTCAACCTCTGAGTCTGTACCAGTCGTCCCTTTTCAATATTAAACTCTTCTTCTGCCTGCAAGCCGGAATACACATGATGCTCTAAAAATGCTCTAGACAATTTCATTCCATATCCATGCACTTATGCTAATCACTGCATTTATATGTTACCTTTGCATCAATTTCTTCTGCCTTCTCATTGGCTTCCTGTTCAATAAAGGCCATCATGTGTTTGAGCTGGAGAGATGCAAGGAGATCAGTGTCAATAAACGAGCAAAATAAGGTTAAATTACAATGAAAGAGTTTGATCCAGACCACTCAAATAAATAAAATAGAATAAGTAAAAAAAAAAAAGAAAATAAACTAAAATTATGAGGAAATGAGACTGAAAGTATTGTATCAGTGCTGTTGGGAAAGTCCATGGATGTGTGCTGGACGACTGAAAGAAAAGAGATTTCCTCTTTTGGCTTCATAATACACAGCGTTAAACACTCACAGAGTATTTATTAATACACAGTCTAGGTGCATTTGTACTCCTCAAAGTGAATGGAATATAAACAGATGTCTTGCTACTAGTAGAAGATAATGAATAATAATAAAATAATAACGCATTTTATTTATATACGCATTACAAAACACGTAACGACGCCTTGCAAACAATATATAAATTCATAACAAATATAATAAACAATATCAATTCAGATTTATTAAAACATAATCCTACGATTAAAGCTGGTTTTTAAAACTTCATTTAAAAGAAATTAGGCGATTACTTTCACATGTTTAAAAAAAATCTTCTGAATATCAATTCCGAATATGCCAAAATAATGACACTTTGTTGTTTTTATTAGTTATTAGTTTATAAAATTACATTTAAATGTACAGTATAAAATTAGTATCCTAAATGTAAATTATCAGATTTGTGCCTGTAATGTTTCGTTATAAAAGTCATGGGATTTCAAAAGTGCACTGTTTTCGTGTAATGAGCCTTATAACAATAGGCTACCTGATCTGAAACATAATGGTTAATTGAATAAATTATAAACTTAGTTTGTGAACTTCTGGTTTTCTTACCTGTTTCTGAACAGCGGCATCGCTGAGCGCCATGGCTGATGTTTTCAAGGCACTGACTGCGATCTGAAGAGAGATTTATCACAGGAAAGATTTAATATTAACTTTAGAACTACTAAACTAAACTATTCACTACTTTATCTGTATTACTAAAATATGCAGGACGAAACTACAGTTCCGCCAAGCGTCAGCTGACAAGGACGAATGTGTCACGTGATTTGACGCGTCACGGCCAAGTTAAGGCTCCGCCCACTTTTCATTTTTCATATTTGAACTGAACTGACTTCAAACAGATTCTAAAATTACTTGCTGCGTGCACTGGGTCATTACTTCCTGATGAAGTTATTTTGTGAACAACTGTAAGAAAATATATTTAACCCTATTAAACGTCCAAGACTAAATATTATGATAAAAGGTGATTTTTTTAAGAAATGGGAAATCCTGTTGAGCAACATGCTGTCTCATAGTACCCTATTTTTTTTCTATAGACATATACTTGTGTATGAGTTCTTAAATGTAGCATTTGATTGAAAGTGTTAGCACATTTAAAGTATTGATTGAAATCCAACTAATGCTAAAGTTAGATTAGTTACTAAGAATTGGTGTTGGAGCAAAGGTTTAATGATACCAAGATAATTTCTAATTTTGACCTGGCCTCGACATGAGCTGCTCTGAAGACTGTATATCTTGCATTATACAGACTATGAAGTAGATTTTATGTGAGCTGAAACTTTTTCCTTGTTGGAGTCACTGAGAAACACAGAGCAATGCACGCCTGGTACGGATACACTTACAGAAGTTGGGTGCATCAGGTGACAAAAGTCATATTAACCTGCATCATCAGCACTAATATTAATGAGAACTCGACATATGTCTGTGAGTGCGTAAGAGCAGCTCTCCTTGAAAGAAATGTACTGTAGAGATCATTCCCAGAACAAGGCAAGACAAGCTTATTTATATAGCACATTTCATACACAATGGTAATCCAAAGTCCTTTACATAAAAGAAAATAATAATAATAATAATAATAATAAATAATCACAACAATAAAACAAGGAATTTAAAAACTTTGAGATTTTTTTTAAAAATTGATTTAAGAGGTTTAAAATGAGTTTAAAACAGTTAAGAATAGAAAATTATCATAAATAAAATATAGTGCAATCAGTTCGGACACTGCACAGTGCTCATTCAATAAATGCACAGTTAAACAGAGTTTTGAGATGTGTTTTAGCACATCTGATCTCTTCTGGAAGCTGATTCCAACTGTGGGCAGCATAATAGCTGAAAGCGGACCCCCCTTGTTTGTGTTAACCCTTGGTATTTCTAACTGACTCGATCCTAATGATTTGAGTGGTCTGTTCTATGCATTGATGAGCATCATCTCTATACGCCGCACATAGAGTAGGGTTTACTATCAAGAGTTCTGGCATACTTCCATCAGCAGTTTGAGCTATCAAAGTCAACAGGAAGTGGTTATGGCTCAGCTGATATCATCAGCACAGATGGCAAATATAGATACAGATCAGTTTCAGAAAAAAAAAATTCCATACCCATGCATCATTTATGTTGTGATTCCAACTAATTGAGCCTGTTTTGGATTCATGTTGTTCAATAACACTGAATGAGGAGGATCTTTGGGTCATTTGAACTCCTTCTCCCAATTCTTTTCTGAATCTAATGACGAAAGCTTCAGGTGCCTAAAGCTTTAGGTGTATTTGTGGCATGTGATATATCTCACTTAGCACTGCATCTGGCTTCTAACATTGTTTTTGTTCTTCTAGCTGTATTCAGGCTTATCCCTTTTAATTTGATGAGGGTCAGTAGCGTTCCCTCACTCTTTTACTTTATCATGTGTGGGGTCCAAAGTTGGAGACTTTTTCAATCAAGATTTCCTCTATGATATAACAAGTTCTCAAGAATATTGTCCTAAAATCTGGACTCGTTAGTTGTGGTGTGGCTTTTTAGTATATGCACAAATTTATATACCTGCATCTGTTTAGGTAAGCTGTTGCACATGCTTTCATTATCATTAGCTTTCACCGGACGGGTTGGGTTAAAATTCTTAGGTGATTCTGTCACGCCCTGATCTGCATTGTCACTAAGCAGTGTACACTGTTTGGTGCTAATAAATCTGAATATAGATTAGGCACTTGATAAATGTAAGGTTGATATTGGGATTCAGGGGCTGGGGCAGTCGTTGCTGGTTAGTACGTGGGAGGCTGAGAATCAAATGTTTTTCTTTTCTATGTAGGTTTTTTGGTCCCTTGTCCCAATATCGTTTCATATCTTTCCATTTATTAAATGACTCTTTCATGTTTTTGTGGTCCCTTAATGGGTCTCCCCATCCCCCATTTACCATGGAATTGGCACTTTCCATGTTGCCTGATTTAAAAGAGCCGTCCCTATAGGGACAGGATCCAACTTTTCTCATGACCAACCATAGCGCAAGCTGAAATGGAAAAAACTTTGGTCTCACACTTTTCAGTTGACTTTACACCTCAGACCTCAACCTAGTGCAGTTCTCAGAATATGTTAAAGGACGTTCAAAGGTGTCACTTAGCTATGTTAATCATCATATGGTTAAAAGGACAGAAATCGGACAGCCATAAAAGGATAAAACTTAAACAGTTTTTGAGTGCATAAGAGCAGCTCTCCACGAAAGAGACGTACAGTCGAACAGGAGAACATGAGAGTCTATCTAGCAGTCTTTGCACTCCTGGCTGCAGTTCACTGCAAGGAGCTCTTTAATGGGTAAGTTCAGATACGTTTTCCTCTTTTGTGACTTATTACCAAATGTGCCAACTGTCTTTTTTCTTTCTTAGTAGAGACCTTGTTCTCAGAATCCATGCAGAATCTGAAGACCAAATTCAGATTTTGAAGGAGTTGGAAAGGGATGTGGATTCTGGGGTATCTGTTAAATCCCTACTGACATACTTTAACTTTCATTTGATCACATATGTGCAACATGACATGGAAATCTCTCAGAGTATATATTATGTGATTCTATAGCTGGATTTCTGGACCCATGCCGTCTCTACTGAACGACCTGTTGATATCCTTGTGCCCCACTCCAGTCTGAATGCTGTCAAAGTTTTTCTCAAGAAAAACAACATCCCTTTCACTGTCATGATCAACAATGTGCAGGTGAGTTAAATACAAAAATCCATATACAAATTAACATTTTTAGCCTTTGCACAATTTGTAGAAGAAGATCAGCCATTGATTATTATCCTATAAATTCCAATAGTAAAGAAAAAGTAATACACCACTTTTTCTGTGTCTCAGGAACTTTTGGTCAGAGAGAGAGAAGAAATGGTTCACAATGCAGAAATGGAACGCAAGTCCAAAAGCTTCAATTTTGCTGCTTATCATGACCTGGAGACTGTAAGTACATGTAATGACTTTTGCAAAATGCCATGCACAACCATTCTTATAGCCTTAACAAAACATCTGTTTGTTTTTTTTATTACTCCTTTCAGATTTACAGTTTTATGGACACCCTTGTTGCAAGTCACTCTAACCTGATCTCTAAAGTGAATATTGGCAGAACTTATGAGAACCGTACCATGTATGTCTTGAAGGTAAACAGATCATATGATTATAAACTCAGATTACAGACTGATATCTATGTACCACTATCTGATTTTTTGTATTTTTAAAATGCATCCAGTTCAGCACTGGTGGAGTGAAAAAACCTGCAATCTGGATTGATACTGGAATCCATGCGAGGGAGTGGATTTCTCACGCTACTGCAGTGTGGCTTGCTGACAGGGTGAGTGAGATTGTTGAAAAATTACACAGGGTATATAAGTGTTTGTTTGAGTCTGTTTGTCATAGTATATCAGAACTATTTTCTAGTGTGAACTATTGCAGTAAACAAAAGAATGTAAGACTATATTTTTCTTTTCTTATGGGAAAGATGAAATCTGCAAGCACATTTAGTGTTTGTAGATCACTTGCCATTGCACATGAGCTACATTTAAAAAGAAAAAAAATCAACAATCCTGTTTAAAATGCTTAGAAATAGATGCTTATAGAATTTTTTTTAGCAAGATTTAATTTATTTATGTAGTTTTTTACTTGTATGTGCAGTAGAAAGATTTTTTATTCATTTTTTCTAATTTTCTGAAAAGAGAGCAGCAACAATGATCTTTTTAGCAAAATCTTTTATTTTATTATATATTTTTTCTTTATGTGATTTCATCATTTTTTTATTTTTTTATTATTTTTATTTTTTTACATGTATTTTATGCCAAGAGCAGCAGCAATGAACTCTAAAACTAGTTTATAGTAGAATTCATAGTGTCTGAACATTGGCCCAATGTGCTGACAACACAAGTACAGACTAACAAGTTGCTAAAATAGTCCAAAGAAAATTACAGATTCAGCCAAATCTGAAAGAATAAAAGTTCACACAACATAAAGCTATGCTTCTGAAATGAAGTTTTTGACTCTATAGATTGCCACAGACTTTATGGGAAACCGTGCCCCTGTGCCCAGTATCCTTAGTCACATGGATATTTTCTTGATGATTGTTGCCAATCCTGATGGATATGTGTTCACTCACCTCTCTCCCAATGTAAGCAGCCATTCACTGGTTTCTGTAATGCACAAATAAATGTTTAGAAACATTTTATGATTGCATGTATTGTTAATTAACATTACTAATTCACATTACCTCAGCCACATTACCGTTTATGGCGTAAGAGTCGTTCTGCGACCTCTAACCCCAAATGCCCTGGTGTTGACCTAAACAGAAACTGGGATGCTGAATTTGGTGGTACGTTTATATTGTCGTTTTCCCTTGTTGCAACAGATCCGAAAGACTTTGCTTTGTTAAACGTGTCTACATTTTCTTCAGGTCCTGGAGCAAGCGATGACCCCTGCGCTGAAGACTACCGCGGTCCATCTGCTCAATCTGAGATTGAAGTGAAAAACATTGTGGATTTCATCATGAACCACGGCAACTTCAAATCCTTCATTACCATCCACTCTTACATGCAGCTCTTAATGTATCCCTACGGCTACAGTGGCACAGATGCTCCTGACCAGCCTGAACTGGTAAGCAAATCTACTCGTCTTCTGAATCTCGTTTGTTTTATGATCTCACAGTGATATTTTTTGTGTGTTATTTTCTAGCATGATGTGGCCACAAGTGCAAGCAAAGCTCTCAATTCCTGGCATGGCACTGTTTATAAAGTTGGAAGCATTTTCCACACTATTAGTAAGTGGATTGTGGAAGGGGCTCTATTTTAACCACTTACCAAGTTGTGTTTTTCGATGCCATAGAAGAACCATTTGAGATTTCCCAGAGAATCAGTGAACTGGTCTGAAAATAACCATTTAAAAAAAAAGATTTTAATAATTTAAAGAATCTTTTTCCACTATAAAGAGCCAGATTGTGTCAAAGAGAACAGATTGTGTCAAAGCAGCTTGACAGTATTAAACAGGAAAATAGCATGTTGATAATGACAACAGATGTACTTTTGGCCAACCCAGCTTTCGTTTATTGTTTTATATCTTGAATAATAGTATCACAAAATGTTTGATTTACTGATTGAATTGAAAGGCCTGTTCTACACAGAAAATGTGTGTCATTCTTGTTTTGTTCACATTTCATTTCAGAACCAGCTAGTGGTGCAAGTGTTGACTGGGCTTACCTACGTGGCATCAAATATTCCTTTGCTTTTGAGTTGCGTGACACTGGCAGATATGGATTCCTCCTGCCTGCCGACCAGATCGTTTCCACTGCAAGGGAGACGTGGTTTGCTCTCAGATACATTATGAAATATGTTTGTGATCACCCTTACTGATAGAAATGTACTGAAGCTTCAATAAAGTTCCCAGAGGATATATACGAATATGAAACGTGTCATTTCAGATATTACGCTTCAGTGTTGTCCAAATAATATGTTTTGACAGAGGTCTATTAGTTCCCAAATCACACTTTTACATCTTTTTTTCGAATTTCTCAGATCCATTTTGGGTTGGTCAGTGTTCAGATTTACACAATAATTTTAAGGCAGTGTTTTTTTTGGGGGGGTCAAATCTTTTGTGTTTCACCTTGTGCAACTTCAACAATCTTTATGACGCCTCTTAGAATGACTAGCTACCCATAAACTTGATGTTTTGAGCACAGTTTAAATATGCAATAAAATGTCTAAATCTACAATAGACTAATAATATAACCAGTAGGCCTAGTTATGTTTGGTTGGCGCACCATCCGATACTGGTCTTAAAGGGGGAAATCACCCAAAATTACAATACTGTCACCCATGTTGTTACAAAACAGTATAATGTTTTGTAATGTAAAAGAAGTAAAAAATTCATACAGGTTTGGAACGACCTGAGGCTGAGTAAATTATAAAATGTTCATTTTCGGAAAACTATCCTTTTATTGGAAAGCAATTAGCAACTGAATTGTTGCTAACATTATTTGAAAATGAAATGAAACAAAGTAAAAATAACATACTTTTAAGACCCAAGCATTTTGTCCTGACTTTCTTTAAGGGGGTTCAAATGTCAGTACCTCCCATAATACATACTGTACTTTATTCTGCAACAAAGTGCAAGGTCAAAGCCTGAGCATTTGTGGTTCTCGCAATACTTTAAGACACAAAAGCATTTTTGCAAATCCAGCAACTATTTTGTTTCCAAAAAACCACTCAAGAAACAGAATTAAAACCAAAAAAAAAACCAAAATTCACAATTAAAACAAACAAATAACATACTCACCCTTTTAACTCACCCTCAAGTTGTTCCAAACCTGTATGAATTTCTTACTTCTGTTGAACACGAAAGAAGATATTCTGAAAAATGTTAGTAACCAAACAGTTGCTGGCAGACATTGTAATTGTTTTCATACTATGGAAGTCAAACTCATACAGGTTTGGAACAACTTGAGGGTAAGTAAATGATGGCTTTTTTTTCATTTTTGGGTGAACAATTTCTTTAAACCTAATTTTAGAAGCCCTGAGAATTTTTTAGCAATGTTCACCTGGAAAAGATACACACTTGTTGCTTAATAGTCAGCACTGCATCAGCACTGATATTGCTGAGAACTCAACATATGTCTCTGATTGTATAAGAGCGGCTTTCCATGAAAGAGACATACAGTAGAGATCATTCCCAGAACAGGAGAACATGAGAGTCTATCTAGCAGTCTTTGCGCTCCTGGCTGCAGTTCACTGCGAGGAGCTCTTTAATGGGTAAGTTCAGATATTTACCTTCTTTTATGACTTATTTCCATACCAGCCTTGTTTCTTGTTCAAAAATGTCTTGTTTCATGTTCAATATATATATATATTTTTTTTCTTTGGATAGAGACCAAGTTCTCAGAATCCATGTAGAATCTGAAGACCACATTCAAGCTTTGAAGGAGCTGGAAGAAGATGTGGATTCTGGGGTATGACAGTTTTATATCTGCTGACGTATTTCAGTTTTCACTTGAATACCTAAAATTTTAATTGCATATATATGCGGTCCTGTAGCTGGATTTCTGGACTCATGGCTTCTCAACTGAACGGCCTATTGACATCCGTGTGCCTCACTCCAGTCTGTCTGCTGTCAAAGACTTCCTCAAGAAAAACAACGTCCCTTTCAACGTCATGATCAACAATGTGCAGGTTTGTAAAATACAGATCGAAAACATGAGTAAGGCCTGTGCAGAATGTACCAATCAAATTGATATCACTAGAAATTACGTGGTAAAGATGTTTAGAAATTTCATTTTGTCCCAGAATATAAGCTGTTATCACCGTTCACATCAATATTGATAACTTTTTAAAAATCGTTCCATACCAAAATTCCATACCACAACTATAACGAAAATGGCACTGAGGGAACGATATCATTCTAATCACTTTCACAGTGAATCCACTTGACTTTAAAGAGCTCGAGCGTTTAAAGTGACAGCCAACAAAACTGCAGTGCCCACTTATAATAAATGGAACATTGTACATCGGTGTCTGCACCAATATAGTTATTGTTATAGTTATCATTCTTGGTGTGAAGGGGCTTTTATGCTCCCCCCACCCCATACAGAACATTTAAAGCAAATAAAACTTTAACATACAAGATTTTTCTGTGTCTCAGGAACTTTTGGACAGGGAGAAATCAGAGATGGTTAGTAATGCAAAGATGGAACGCAGCACCAAGAGCTTCAACTTTGCTGCTTATCATGACCTGGAGACTGTAAGTATGTGGACTAGAAAACCATGTGCGTGATGTAGGAATGATGATATGTTTTTCGTCTGAATATTTTATTAACTTCAGATTTACAGTTTTATGGACACGCTTGTTGCAAGTCACCCTAACCTGATCACTAAAGTGCACATCGGCAACTCTTATGAGAACCGTCCCATGTATGCCCTGAAGGTAAAGTCTGATACGGTACAGATTATATGACTGTGAACACAGGTCTATTTTTAATCTATTTGCACTGATTCCAGTTCAGCACGGGTGGTGTGAATCGACCAGCGATCTGGGTTGATGCTGGAATCCACTCCAGGGAGTGGGTTACTCAGGCTTCTGCTGTGTGGATCGCCAACAAGGTAAGATGAACGAAAAATGTCTACGAAACAAAAAAAAAATACATTTGTGAAATAATCACAATCTTTTTTGCTTTAGATTGCTTCAAACTATGGTGTTGATCCCTCCGTGACCTCTCTCCTGGGTCAAATGGATATTTATTTGATGATTGTGACAAACCCTGATGGATATGTTTTCACTCACACAAATGTAAGTCAACTTGGTGAAGGTGTTTTTTATTTATTTTTTGGGATTAGCACTGAGAGCACTAAAAAAATGTCCAGAATTCTGAGTACTCACACCTGTCTTTGTGACAGCCCTAGACTCTCAATAAAGTATCAAAATACTAGCCAATAAAAAATACTCAGAGCTCTCAAAATGGTCAACAATTTTGTGGAGTCTGAGGTTGAGCAGTCTTGAGTTTTTTTTTTTTTCTTTTTGATAAGAGTGACCCCCTTGCAGTGCTATTTTAGTATTATTTACATACTATTATCATTATTAAGATTTTGAATTGGCTTTTATTTTTAGATTATTCAGTTTTCATTTTAATTTTAATTTTTAATAATTTTCTTATGTGCATTTGTGATTTTATTACTTTTATTTTTTAATAAATATTACTATGTAGTTTTATTTTATTTTTATTTCCAATTTATTTATATTTTTTAATTGTTTTCGGTTAGTACTTTTAATAATTTTATTTCAGTTAGTTGCCAGGGCAATATTATTTTTAAATTTGCTTAATTTCTAATATGTTTATATATATTTTATTTATATATGTGACCCTGGACCACAAAACCAGTCTTAAGTGACTGCGGTACTATATTTTTAGCAAAAGCCAAAAAACATCGTATGGGTCAAAATTATCAAGTTTTGCTTTTATGCCAAAAATCATTAGGATATTAAGTAAAGATCATGTTCCATGAAGATATTTTGTAAATTTCCTACCATAAATATCTCAAAACGTAATTTTTGATTAGTAATATGCATTGTTAAAGGGATAGTTCACCCAAAAATCAAAATTATGTCATTAATGACTCACCCTCATGTCGTTCCAAACCCGTGAGACCTCCGTTCATCTTCGGAACACAGTATAAGATATTTTAGATTTAGTCCGAGAGCTTTCTGTCCCTCCATTGAGAATGTATGTACGGTATACTGTCCACGTCCAGAAAGGTAATAAAAACATCTTCAAAGTAGTCCATGTGACATCAGAGGGTCCGTTAGAATTTTTTTAAGCATCGAAAATACATTTTGGTCCAAAAATATCAAAAACTACGACTTTATTCAGCATTGACTTCTCTCCCGGGTCTGTTATGAGCGCGTTCACAACACTGCAGTTTAGTGATATCCGGTTAGTGAACGAATCACTCGATGTAACCGGATCTTCTTTAAACCAGTTCACCAAATCGAACTGAATCGTTTGAAACGGTTCGCGTCAACAATAAGCATTAATCCACAAATGACTTAAGCTGTTAACTTTTTTAACATGGCTGACAATCCCTCTGAGTTCAAATAAACCAATATCCCGGAGTAAATCAACTAAAAAAGTACACTGACTGAACCGAGTCAGATAACGAACGAAACATTGACTCGTTCTCGAGTCAAGCACCGTTTCTGTCGGACGCGTCCGGTTCGAGAACTGAGGAGCTGATGAAACTGAAATGCGAGATTCAGATGATATGAAACTGATTCAGACTGACGACACACAGCGCAATCTGAACCGAACTTGTTCTTTTGGTGATTGATTCTGAACTGATTCTGTGCTAATGTTATGAGCGGGGGTAAACCGAAGGCTTGAATTAAGGGCAATCATCGCCAATGAAGTCATTACGTCGAGCGCAAAAGAACTGGTGAACAGTTTTCGGCAACCGGTTTATTGAATCAAACTGTCCGAAAGAAAGCAGTTCGCGGAGAAGAACAGAACTTCCCATCACTACCGGTGATCCGAAAAACCGATGCAACCGGTTCTTGACTCGAGAACGAGTCAATGTTTCGTTCGTTATCTGGCTCGGTCAGCAGTTCAGTCAGTGTACTGTTTTGAGTAAATGAATTACTCCGGGATATTGGTTTATTTGAACTCAGAGGGAGTGTCAGCCATGTTAAAAAAGTTAACAGCTTAAGTCATTTGTGGATTAATGCTTATTGTTGACGCGAACCGTTTCAAACGATTCAGTTCGATTTGGTGAACTGGTTCAAGGAAGATCCGGTTACATCGAGTGATTCGTTCGCGAACCGGATATCACTAAACTGCAGTGTTGTGAACGCGCTCACAACAGACCCGGGAGAGAGGTCAATGCTGAATAAAGTCGTAGTTTTTGATATTTTTGGACCAAAATGTATTTTCCGATGCTTCAAAAAAATTCTAATGGACCCTCTGATGTCACATGGACTACTTTGAAGATGTTTTTATTACCTTTCTGGACGTGGACAGTATACCGTACATACATTCTCAATGGAGGGACAGAAAGCTCTCGGACTAAATCTAAAATATCTTATACTGTGTTCCGAAGATGAACGGAGGTCTCACGGGTTTGGAACGACATGAGGGTGAGTCATTAATGACATAATTTTGATTTTTGGGTGAACTATCCCTTTAAGGATTCATTTGGACAATTTCTTATTTGGATTTTTTTGCACTCTAAAAATTTACACTTAAGACTGGTTTTGTGGTCCAGGGTCACATATTTTAGTTGATTTCAGCTTAAATTTAATTTAACACATAATATTTTAATATAAATAAATGAATATTTATTTATAAGGATTAAAGTACTTTAGTAAAAAGTAGGTTGGTATCAAAAAATAAACCAAATTCTGGTTTCTTTACATGCAAATTTCTATGACCTTTCACACAATAATTATAGAATTATTGTTACAAAAATAACGTAATTCAGTGGTCAAAAACATGAAGCAAATCTGCATCAAATGTTCTGTACTCATTGTAAAATCTGATGAGCTATTATCTTTCAGTATAGCTTTGAGGAGTTTAATACATTCTATGTAACAACTTTGAATTGAATTGAATATGACTTGTTTAGAAACATTACTAATGACATTTGTGCCTCTACATTCAGAACCGTATGTGGCGTAAAACTCGTTCAGTGAAGTCTGGCTCCTCCTGCCGTGGTGTTGATCCCAACAGGAATTGGGATGCTGGTTTTGGTGGTATGTAGATATAATTGTTCTCTCTTGTTGCACAATTTTTTCCCCATATAACTATTGACATGTTCTCCCAGGTCCTGGAGCCAGCAAGGACCCCTGTTCCGACTCCTACCATGGGCCCTATGCCCACTCTGAGGTCGAAGTGAAAAATGTTGTGGACCTCATCATGGGCCATGGCAATTTCAAATCTTTCATATCCGTCCACTCTTACTCCCAACTCTTAATGTATCCCTATGGTTACACATGCACAGACATTCCTGACATGTCTGAGCTCGTAAGTCAATTCATATATATCCATTAAAAAAAATTATACTCTGGTTTTTCTTATATAATCACATTTTCAGGTGTATTTTTTTTTCTTTCTTTATTTTTTCAATTTCCTTGTTAATATTTTGTATTGTTGTTTTCATTTATTGCAGCATTCTGTTGGCACAGCTGCGATCAAAGAACTCACTTCCCTCTATAACACCAGATACCAAGTCGGAAGCATATGCAAGATTATCTGTAAGTAAACTGCATACTCTGTTTGAGTACCTAGATATGGCTTCTGAATGTTTTCTGATTGTGAATATTGGCTTGTTATATTTCAGACCAAGCAAGTGGTGGAAGCATCGATTGGACCTACGATATTGGCATCAAATATTCCTTTGCTTTTGAGTTACGAGATACCGGCTTCTATGGTTTCCTGCTGCCTGCCAACCAGATCATCCCAACTGCAGAGGAGACCTGGCTTGGTCTCAAGTACATTATGGAATATGTTCGTAATCACCCTTATTGAGAGAAATGAATTGAAGTGTATTGAAGGTTCAATAAAGGTCTAAGACACTGAAGTAGTAATTTTGAATTGCTTAAATGTTGCTCAAAACATATTTTGCCATTTTATGGTGACAATATTGCCCCAACCCTTACGAAAATGAACCAAGGTTTTACCACAAATAAAACATGGTTACTTTAGTTAAACCATGGTAACCACAAATTTACCATGGTTTTGCTACACTTACCATAGTTTAACCATGGTATTTATAACTATGGTTATACAATTGTAATCAATACACCAAAAAACATGGTTACTACACTTTTACTACAATAAAACCATAGTTAATTTACCTCAGTCACAGTATAGTTTCAGAAATACATATATATTTTTTATTTTATTGTATTTTTTAAATCAAAAACATATTTTATGACCTTTCTATATATATATATATATACATATATAGTGGGGGGATGGTGGAGCAAACGACAGACACAGTGGGTGTGGCGTCAGGCCTCGGAGAGGCTTTTATTAACAGAAAAAAGAGGGAATAAAAGTGTCCAAAGGGAATCAGGTGTCCTTGTCGTGCTGCGGGGTATGTGAAGGGCAGGTAGTAATCAGGAAGGAAGGGTCCAGGTAAGTGGTGGAGTATGGCAGCCGCACACGCTCCCCTCTTCGGTCCAGGGTGCGAGGGGTGGCGGATTCTTCCAGCGGCTGCATCCATCTCGTTGGCCACGCTGCTTGAAGGGACTAGACAGCCCAGCATCCTGGCCCGACGGCCTCACGCAGTGCAACATCTTCTTCGCATAGAGTTGATCAGGTTGTTGATTGTGGCCTGTGGAATGTTGGTCCACTCCTCTTCAATGGCTGTGCAAAGTTGCTGGATATTGGCAGGAACTGGAACACGCTGTCGTATACGCCGATCCAGAGCATCCCAAACATGCTCAATGGGTGACATGTCCGATCAGTATGCTGGCCATGCAAGAACTGGGATGTTTTCAGCTTCCAGGAATTGTGTACAGATCCTTGCAACATGGGGCCGTGCATTATCATGCTGCCACATGAGGTAATGGTCGTGGATGAATGGCACAACAATGGGCCTCAGGATCTCGTCACGATATCTCTGTGCATTCAAAATGCCATCAATAAAATGCACCTGGGTTCATTGTCCATAACATACGCCTGCCCATACCATAACCCCACCGCCACCATGGGCCACTCAATCCATTACACGTGGTCTGCGGTTATGAGGCCGGTTGGATGTACTGCCAAATTCTCTGAAATGCCTTTGGATACGGTTTATGGTAGAGAAATGAACATTTAATTCATAGGCGACAGCTCTGGTGGACATTCCTGTAGTCCTCCCTCAAAACTTGCGACTTCTGTGGCATCGTGCTGTGTGATAAAACTGCACATTTTAGAGTTGCCTTTTATTGTGGCCAGCCTAAGGCACACTTGTGCAATAATCATGCTGTCTAATCAGCATCTTGATATGCCACACCTGTGAGGTGGATGGATTATCTCAGAAAAGGAGAAGTGCTCACTTACACAGATTTAGACAGATTTGTGAACAATATTTGAGAGAAATAGGCCTTTTGTGTACATAGAAAAAGTCTTAGATCTTAGAGTTCAGCTCATGAAAAATGGGTGCAAAAACAAAAGTGTTGCATTTATAATTTTGTTCAGTGTAGATGGTTAACATGCTACACACGGTTTTGAAGAAATGTGTCCAATATATTTACTTAGTGTCATTATCCGTCTATTATATTATATTATAGCTCAATAAATGCAGGAAAGTGCAACAAAATTTAACATAATATTTGGAAATAATATTTTATTATAATATTTACAAAATCGGTTTATCAGGTTTATTTAAAAGTCTTTAAAGGGGGTCTTCTTTAATGAGTCTCATTCAGATCTTAATTGTCTCATTTGTCATTAACCTCTTCTTTTTATTTATTTATTTTTTTGGTTGTTACAGTTTGATGAATGCATGTTTAGCTGTCTGCTCACCCTGGACCTCGCCCCATACCTACTCAATGACGAGAACGCCATGAGACAGAGAGAAGGACAAATGATGAGTTGGTGGCAGATAGTGCAGGATTAAATGTGCATTTTTAAAGGCAAACCAGCTAAAAGTGTCTAAAAGATTGAATGTTGGACTGTTAAATTTAAATGTCTAAAGATCTCATCATTTAACAGATTTGAGCTGTTTTTTTAAAACTACATTTTGTATTGACATTTGAATGTTTAAGAGGTTGTTGTGTGATGCAACTTTAAAAGTGTTTCATGTTAAAGCAGTTTTATGTGTTCTTGTTAAATGCCAGTGTGCATTTGTTCAGTGTGGAAAGTCATTTTAATACATTTTTATTGTTTGCATTTGTGAAGAGTTTTGTCATTCTTTATTAGCAGTTGTGCAAACTGTACACTTTGACCTGCCTCTGTCACAAGGGTGGGGTTTCAGCAAAACATCTGCCTCTGTTATTCTATTCTCTCTTTGTCCCTGCTTCTCTTCTCATCTCCTCAAATATAAAGCTTTGCTTTCCTTAGCAACTCTAATGGCATCTTACACAGTGGTCATTGTCCCTCTCAGGAACAGTCCTAACAGTCTGGATGCATTGCAGTTCTTCCTCTGGGTTAGTTTGCTTTTTCTTGTATGTTTGCTTATTTCTAATAGTTTTTTTTTGTTGTTGTTGTTCTATGTATGCTTTTAGATGAAGTGATTCAAATATACTGTAACTGAATTGAATATAGTATTATTAGATGAACTAAACACATTCATATTCTTTAGAAAAGGTGACAAGCATACATTTAGTCATGCAATGTATGTACTGCAGTTTTTATGGTATATTAAGTTGGTAATCTGTAATTTTAAGATGTAGATGTAAATTTGTTGTTTTTTTTAAACCAGCAATTCTCATATCCACAGATGTCAGCTATCACAGTTCATCATGACATTCCTGTCCAGCTCTGAGGGGAATATTCAAAGTTCACAGCTACTTAACACACATTGTGATCTATTTTTATTTTGTTTACTCTTCACAAAGCGATTGTGAGAACTTTTTTTTTTGTTGAAGCTACTATGGAAACAAACAGTAATATTGTCGCTGACAGTCATGCAATAACACAACTCCAAAATTGATTGTTTTTTAAGATTTAAGAGCATGAGTTTAATTTGCAGGTGAAGAAGATGAAGGACTTGGAGAGGGAAAAGGACTTTTTGTGGATTGGATTGCAGGCTTTAGAGCAGGTGCGAGAGAAGTTATGCTACAACCTAGAAGACAACATGGAAGTGCAAGACCAATTCAAGAAAGGAGAGATGAGAAAAGTGAGATGTTTTTTTATTTTTGTTTGTATCAACATGTTTATACCTTCTTGTGTTTAATATATTTTCTATTCATCAGGTGTTTCTAGACACCCCCACCCTACTGTTGGCTCAGATCCACAGAGTGAACAGGACCTTAAGGAATCTACTTTGTGACTCCAGGAATCCAATAGAAGGTCATTATTTTAACAATGTGCACCAAATTCCTGTAAAAACATTTAGTTCACTCTTCATTGTCACTTTTATGTGCCAGAACTATTCAGTTCAGTGTATTGAAAGCAGTTTACTTTTTGTTAGGTACTGAAGGACACCAGCCCTCTCCTACCTGTTCAGAAGAAAGTGCTAGTTTTTAAACAGCTATTTGTTTTGAAATTCTGTATTGCATTTTCCTGTATTTTGTGCTTGTAGAATGTATTCTGAGTGGATTGAAATAATAAGTTTCTGTGCAATAAATGAAAAATTGCCTAATTGATAAGATTTCCAAAATGTACAGTATGGTATACAACTCGCACACTGTTTTGAATGTTTAATTCAAGAATTCAATGCACTCGATTTGACCATACATTTCCATTGACCTTCCAGGAATGAATGCAGTGAAGGTATATTAACGGCAGTCTGTCATTTAGTTTCTGATACTTTTGGATTAAAAATGCAAAACACTTATGTTTGCAATGATAAATTGATACATGCAATGAAATTAGACCATGTGAGAACACTACAATTTTTTCTTTTTAAATTTCTTCACATACACTGGCTGCTAAAAGTTTGCAATATTTTAGGTTAATTTTAAAAGGCATCAAATAAAGGAATTATCGTTCACAAGGGTGTACTGAATTCATCAAAAGTGACCACAAAGTCATTTGTAACAAAATAATAAATAATGCTGTTCTTAAGGAATTTGTTCATTAAAGAATCATGAAAAAATATATTATGGTTTCCACAAAATATTAAGCAGTAAAAACTGTTTTTAATATTCACAATGATAAGAAACATTATTAATATTTGAGCACCACCAGTAATAATAAAGTACCAAATCAGCATATAAGAATGAATTCTGAATGATCATGTGACACTGAAGACTGGAGTAATGGCTGCTGAAAATTCAGCTTTCAGAATTCAGAAAATGAGTTGTCGCAGCGCTCGGGTGTATAACTCCCATTAAAGTACACCCCCAACATCCAGCACCGACGCGGCTGAGTACCACCATCAGCTCATTAATGCTAGTGAGGGAAATGAGAGAAAGAGGATGAGGAAGGAGAGTTTTGAGAAGCAGGTGGAGGACAAGGCCACATTCAGTGATTCAGTGAAGTCCTCTCTCCTACAAATCAACAGCAGGTTCAAACCCCTCCATCGGAAGTCCACCAAAGTCCTATCAGTACAGCTTCAACTGACAACAACGAAGTTGACTTCGGGTGTGGGGACCTGCTGAGAGAATCTGGATATGATAGATTCTGTGGTATGTATTATGCATCAAACCTGTAGTTTAAGATTCTAGTGATTAAACCATATCCGACTGTTCAGTTGTGGGGATCTTCTGAAGGAAACTGGTTATGACTTCTTCTGGGGTATGTAATATTCATCAAATGTGAAGTTTAGGATTCTAGTGATTACTTAAACCATATTCCACTGTACTGAAGCTCGCTTATCAAATAAAATATCTTTCCTTTTGGCACAGCAGAGTATTTTCCCCCCTGAATACGACATGGAGGGCAGGTTCCACGGGAAACCTGCTACTGTGTGGTCACTGGGAGTGCTCCTGTTCGTAATGGTGTGTGGACGCTATCCCAAAAATAAGGACCTGCTGAAGATAGGTTGGGGCAAATGGTTTGAGCCTGGCTCGAAGACAGCAGGTGCAAAATTAAAGATTATAACCTGACTCTCCCATCTCCCCTTTCCTGCAGATTGCTGCCATCTGATTCGGCGTCTCCTCCAGCAAGACCCAAGCCGGACTCTTCCACACCTTAGCATCTTTTGGAGCTGGCAAGCCTTGGTGGCACCTAGACAGTCCTAAAATGCCCTGTCACCTGTCATCGTGGTCCCAGAATTTCCTCTCATGGCCGCCCAAGAGGTTCATGTGAAAGCTGTTTCTGCCACAGCCAGCCTAGAGATTCCTGTCTTGGCCTCTCCATTCCTCAGCTCAGCATCTGACAGACTGACATCAGTGGCCTTAGCATCTTGCAAAGCTGCCAAGCCTTGGTAGTCTGGTGCCTTGGCTTGAGGCAGTATCATAACAGCATACTTTAACAATGTAGTTACTGTACAGTTGGTTCAATAGTTTATATAAACATGGTTCAATAGTTTATATAATCGATACATAAAAAAACTATTTTGCCATGATTACAAGTGATTTTTATATATCACAACAACATAGTTTAGAAGCATACAGTATTTATTTATATAACATTATGGCATACAGTAGTTTACAGCATAGTTTAACAATGTACAATTTAAAATAATATCACAATATATATCACAATAATATCACAAATATGGCACAATTAATGTATTTATTTTATGTATTGTATTTAATGTGTTGAATGAAATTTTATATTGTTGAGTGAGAGGTTGTCACCGTTCATATAATCCTCCTGATTTGATGAAATGTGTTTTATATTTAATTTAGCATTTTCATTGTTGAATTAATTACATATAATATAATTTAAATAAATTAGGAAATTTGATTTGATTTGATTTTTTATATATATATATTTTTTCAGTGTGTCAAGTTTAATATAATGTATTTAAAAGCTCTTGTGACTGGTTTACTGGCTCGAGGCTTTTATTTTGAAGAGTAGTTGCATTGTGTTAGTCTTGGCGCTGAGTTCAAGCGTCGGTTACAGTGTACAGTGCGCAGACGAAAGCACGCGCGTTCAGAATGAAATCAGACTGATTGTAGGAGAATCATGTCGAGGAGAGCGAGCAGCTCGAGCAGCGGGAGGAGCAGCTCAGTGGGGTTTGATGAATTCGGTTTTGCTCTCAGCAAGAAAAGAGACAGGAAACTCCGACACAGATGTCACGACTACAGGTAGATGTTTACTAATATAACGTTACCAAGAGTAGTTTAGAATTCAGTTCGTTTTCATAACTCGAGATATAATTCAGAGTAAATCAGTTCACATGAATGAACGCTGTAAGTTATGTTTTGATGTGCATGCACTTGGCAAGTAAGTTAACACGTTAGCTGTTTTCCTCAGTTATCCACAGCCTAATCCAGTTAAAGTGAAAGAACTGTGTGAATTTCTCAGTTACTGGAATGGAGCCAGTTTTATCTGCAGAAATCAGGTGTGTACATGTTTCTCTTTATAGCTCTGTTACATTTGCTAATGGTTGAGCACCATTTAGAATTAAGAATCCATTTAAATTCACAGAAATTTATCTGTAAGTGTAATATTTAATCACTTGTCTTTAGAGAAATACATCTACTTTATTCTTCATATAAGAATTAATGATTTATAGCAAAATTTATGTTGGGCAGATTACATTCTTCTGTTTAATTTATGAAATGAACTTCCTCCCATTCCAAACCCAATTTCCACTCATCAAAAAAATCAGTCAAATTTTAAATTATGAATTTTGCCCAACACTGCATTTAAAATGGTTTACATACTGTAATATTTGAATGCATTTAGTAATTTTTAATCAGTTTAATTTTCAGATCGAGAGGTTTATTCGTATTGGTATTCCTCCAGCAATACGTGGACGAGTTTGGAAATGCCTCCTAAATATTGACAGTATCAGAGCTGCCAGCTCTTTTGATTATGAGGTGTGCAACCCCGTCAAAATCTATTTTTATTATGCAAACTTGAAATGTGGTGCTTTGAAGGACATTTGCCTTGTTTATGACCCATTCTGATTGTTTACTTCAGGCATGTCAAGCCGAGATCCGTAAACCTCTGGTTGATCTTGGAGTCAGTGAGTACAGTATCGTCCTCACTATAGACTCTCTAGTGGACACAGAGAATGAGATCAGCAGCGGACAGGCTTCGGATCTCCTCAGCGCTGACCTAACGCTCTTCAAACAGATCGCCCTCGACCTGCGTGAGTTGTGCCTTTGGATGACCACTGAAATTAGGGCTGCTCGATTATGGCAATATTTTGGTCAATATTGTAATCACAATTATTTAACATGATTATGAGTGGGCCACATGACCAAAACTTTATATGAGTGATTAAAAAAAAGATATATACTGTATACCAAATATATATTTTCTGTAAATAACAAAAACATCAAAATTTTACATAAAACTCAAAATACACTAATATAAATACCACAATTCTCAGCAGAATAAAACCTAGGGTAACTAATGTTAGTAAAAAACAAACAAAAATTATTGAAAATAATTAAACAATCAGTAATAAAAATAGACATATATAATAGAAAAAAGATACACATGGTATAAAGAGTTCTTTAAGTTTTTTATGCAAGTCTAAAGTATTCAACATCCTTTGACAGAAATTGAATAATTGAATGTAAAATAAAACAGCATAGTCTTCACTGTAAGAATTAAACCTCCTTTGTTTCTTATTAAAGCTACAAAAAACCATCAATCAATTGCCTAAATAAAATCAATCTTTGTCTTTTGTTGTTTGAGCAGCAGCAGGAATATTAGCCTGCTGTCACTTTAAGAGCCGCACAGATCCAATTTACTGTTACACAAGTATTTTCAAGTGTAATTTATTCCTCTGATGGCAAAGCTGTTTTTCCAGCAGCCATAACTCCAGCCGCATAATATCAGTGCCTCCATTATTATCAAATTTTGGTACTCTGTTATTAACCATTAGCTCATGTTATTATCAATATAAAAAAACAGCTATTGCCTATTACCAATCCTATTTTTTGTTTTTTAAGGATTTTTGATTGTGCAGAAATAAAAAAAGTACTATATATATATATATATATATATATATATATATATATATATAATATATATAATATGCTGTACATCTTGGCAAGTAATTTATAAAATGTTAATAATTAAAATGTATGGTTTTTGTTTATATATATATATATATATATATATATATATATATATATATATATATATATATATATATATAATATATGCAGTACATTTTGGCAAATAATTTATAAAATGTTAATAATTAAAATGTATGGTTTTGTTTTTTATGTTTTTGTGTTTTTTTTCTGCTAAAAACTGTGGTTGACTGCCTCATTTTTGAAAGAATGGGAATTTCAGGCGGAAGTAATTTGGCACAGATGGCAGTGTTTTTGTTTGAACTTGGCCAATATTCTGAACACCACATGGGGGCGCTGCATGAACACACTTTCTCTTTACACTTAACACATGTACTGTACATTAATGCATATGGCCAACACTTTCACCCACGTGCACCAAGGCACTGGGAATCTAATCTATATCCTTGTAGTTGCTGGCACCATGCGCTACCTTTTGAGCTACAAAAGCCTGAAATACTTCTACAGACTACGTTACTTCACATTACTAATCTTAACATTTGCCTTTTTGAATGTAATCTTTCTAGAACTTTTTGTATATAGTTTGAAATGTTTTGGCAGTTCAGTTGATAGTTCCATATTTGTCTATATAGGAAGGTCGTTTCCCACCCATCGAACTCTCATGGGGGACCGTCCGGAGGCTATTGAGGGCCAGGCCAAACTTTTCAGAGTTCTTACTGCATTTGCCCGATATAATCCCCAGATTGGATACGTACAAGGTAATGAACTGCCTGTACTTCCACAAATGAGGTCACTGGCATTACTGAAATCTTCTTGAACTTTGCCCCTTTTCTTTTTATGTTCAGTATATACTGAGGTTTGGTCTCAAGAGGGCAGTCAAGTGCCATCTTGTTGATATTGCATGTCATGGTCATAATTTTGTTTGCATTTTTTCTGTGGAGCTAATTTAGTTAGTTTGCCCTTGACATTCTGGCTATAATGGGACTATGTGATGCCTCAAGGTTTGTTTTTCTCTTCAGGGATGTCCTATATAGCTGCTGTGCTCCTGATGATCCTGTCTGAGGAAGAGGCTTTCTGGGCTCTGGTTGCTCTGTTAGAGAAGCCCAAGTATCTCTCAGAGCTCTTTGATGCTACTCTGACGAAGTAAGACCTTCAGCTGTACATAAAATGCATTAATAAACGCTTACTTTACAAAGGTTTACACTGAAAACATCTGATGACAGAGCTGTTGGAAGATATTGGAAATATAACACACTTTAGCCAATTTAATGTTTTTTTTGCAAATGCCAATAATTAAAAATAAGCGACATATTGGTTGGTTAATAACTTTTTATCTGTTTTAATCTGCATAATTTCTTTTTTTTCAGGATTCAGCATCAAGCTTTGATTTTTCACCATCTCTTGAAGCACAGGAAACCTCTGCTCTTCCAGCACTTGGTGAGAATTATGGTCAATTTCTTTCAATGAAAAAAATCTCACTCAATAAAAAAAAAAATATATATATATATATATTAATTAAAAATGACTCTAAAAATGCTAATGAATATTATTACATGTTATTTATTAATATTTATTCTGCCTATTAAATACAGATGAAATTAAGCTCTGAAATTTGCCTGTTAAAAATGATATACATACATACATATACATATACACATGCACAGAGAGCTGGGTAGTAACTGATTACATGTAATCTGGTTTACGTAATTAGATTCCAAAAATCCAGTACTGACATGAAATATGTATAGTTGAATAGTTCAATAATTTAACAACACATTCGCATGTTGACAGTTTGATGTCGCTTAATGGTCACAATGACATAAAACAAATATGTTTATATGTAAACAAATAAAAAAAATATATTTTTAGTGTTCGAGTGTTTAAATAATTTAACATTTTTATGTTTTAATTCATTATTTGCCTTTTTTTTATCAACCCACAAACCCACTCCAGTTTGGGAAACTCTAATTTAATGCAGTTTATGTTGATATAAAAAAAAAATGTTTCTTTCTCTTTACTTTTTTTTATATCAATATGGTATTTTTAATGGTAAGTTTAAAACACTCAGAATACATTACCTAAAATGAGTAACCTAGATTTCGTTACAAACTACATTTTTCATAATTTTATCAGTAATGGACTACATATAATCAAATAAATGTCACATTATCAGTTATATCAGTTAAATATTCTTGCTTTAATGACAGCAGCACTTGGTTGTCCTCTTACATCTAAAACAGGATCAGGATCCCAACAAACTTTCATAACAGCAGAATCATCTCTTTCCTTTGCACTTCCTCTGAAACTGAGAGACCTACTAAACTAAGGAAGAGGTCTTAAACTCTGACCTCAACTCTCATCAGAAAAATGTCTGAATAGAAAAACAGGCAAATGCTGCATTACACACAGTGGTTTAAATGTCTCAGTCCTCTAGAGTTTATGTAGATCACAGCCTTTCTCTTGAGAAGCCTCTCACATTTAACGTCCTCATAGGTTTGTCACTGTGTCTTATAGACCTTTTCCTGAGGGCTTTCAAATAAGCTCTTCTGTTTTTTTTTTTGTTTTTTTTTTATAATGGTGGCTATCCGCCCCCTCAGAGCATTTGTGCAGCTTGGAGAACTCTTAAGGGATCTCCTTCCCATTGTGTGTTGACTCAGCACAGCTGTCTGAAAAGTTGAGCTATTAGACCACAGCATAGGAGAAAAGATGACGCCGTTAACTCACAAAGTAGTCAAAGTAAGTGACATACTAAAACTTAATGGAAAGGACATTCTAATTAAAAAATTGTTATTTAATCAACCTCATGATGTAACAAACCCAAATGGCTTTCTTTGTAGTGTGGAACACAAAAAATGGAGAAGTTTAGCAAAATGTGCCAATCGCTCTTTTCCATTAAATTACAACGTGAGACAGGAGCTTTCAAGCTTTAGAAATATTTATGTTTGTTTGTTTGTGTGTGTGAATGTAACCTGTTCATACAAATGTGGCATGAATGTCAGATGTTGACAGGAGTGTGTTGTTGTCTCTCTGCTGGTAGGAGACTCTCGGGGTGTCTTCTGTGCATTTCATCATGCAGTGGTTTCTCACTCTCTTCACCTCGCTGCCATGCTGGGACTCAGTATTGGCCATTTGGGATCTTATCATGCTGCATGGTATTACACCCCATTATCCTGTTTACTCTAGAATAATAACACCTCTAGTTTCAAGCTGCCATGTTTGTATATCAAAGGAGAAATGTGTCTTAAGCGTCACTAAAAAGAATAGAAAATTATTGTTTTCAAACAGGTTTCCTGAACCTGATCTGATCAGTTCTTTACATTCTTTACAGGTCTGCAGGCTGTATTTCGCACCGGCCTCACCATCATCCTGCTGCTCGAGTCTCGTATCATGAACATGAGTGAGGAGGCCGCAGTACTGCCTGTTCTGCTGCGAGTGCCTGTGGATGTGTGAGTGCACTGAAGTACAGGATGAAAATGCATATTTGTTTTGAGATGTGCAAAAAATCACATTTTAACTTAATAATAATCACATTTATTAAATAACCATTGTTTTAAGATTAATTTTGAGCATTAGATGATGGCAAAGTTAATCTAAATGTAAAAATAGAAGAAATGAGCATGAACAATTAAATATCCAGTATTGACCGAAAGCAATAAATAAAAAAAATTAATGTGTTTTCCTTAAAGGATTTTCTCCCTTAATTATTAACTGTATTGAGAGTTATTAATAATTGTCATGCAAATGTACAACATATGAATTTGACTTATAATGATATTACCAATAATTACTTTAATTTATAAAAATAAAAATCTTTAATAAGGCTAGTAATCACTCTGATGAGCAATATTTTAAATGTATTGATTAGCCATTTTATTTCTTATTTAGTCTTTGCTCTAAATTGCACTAAATCTAGATTAAATTATTTATTTATTTAAAAGTTTTTATCTAATTAAAACTTTTAAAACCTATGCAAGTATAACAATAAATAAATAAGCCCCAATATAATCTGCTTTTAAAACAAATATTATACAAATATTTTTAACTGCTTTTTGTTTTGCCAATATGATCACCAATAAATCAATTGAAGCCAAGCAGATTCATTATTATGTCTCCCTCTTCATAACAGTGGAACAATCAAGACCTGGTCTAGCAGTTCTAGAAATTATATATTATGTTTATAAAAAAGTAACACTTATTTACTGAGATAAAAAAAAAAAATAAGGCAATAAGGGTTCATGGTGACGTACACTTCAGACATAAATCGGTGGCACTTGTTTCATTCTCTGGATATGTTTATTTGATGATGTCACAGTCACCATGGTGAAATGGCCATGAGTACCGCTTTCATTAGTATAGACCTCAAACACATGAAGCCAATTGTTAAGCTGTTAAATTGTTTCTATGGCTGCTGTTTATTCAGTAGTGTGTATTGTCATGGCAACAGAGTCATGCCAATCCGAAGAATCCTTTGTCATGTGATCCGGAATTCTTTTATATGCATGTGGGCAAATAAAACTCACTTTTCTGAATAGATCTTCGATTAACATTTAAAAACAATATTTGTTGTGGCTTGGTGAAAAAACATCCATGCCCATGTGAAGCCCATGCACTTTGTCAGCCACTTTACAGGATTATAAGGGCAAACGAAGCCATTTGCCAGTTTCAAAGAGGATATTTGGTATTGACATGCAGATGGCAGTCAGCACAAAGCTCCTACACATCAGGGAATGGGTTCATGTTGCTCGCCTGGCACGACGTCAGTGCCGACAAGGTCAAGCCTAAATGCTCCTCTCTGATTCAGAGTATTAGAGCTTTGCTAGGCAGAGAACTGAGCCGTCTGAGAACGAAGCGGTCGCCTCGCTTAGGAGGCCAAAGAGGGAAACAGAAAGAAGAAAAGAGAAGAAACAAGTAGGTTTGCCTCAAAACTCCTAAAATCCCTGCAGAAACAGCATAACAGCTTAAGGTGGTTCAAACCAGTCTCTGAGTTCTCAATCAAACTGAGCTGAGAAAACCAGCTTAGTTGGCCTTTAAGAAACTGGTATAACTCTTGTTTGTTTTTTGTTTTTTTGGGCTGTGATGACTGATTTTTACAGCTTATGTTATGTAATCATTAAATCAGGGAGACTCAATTGACGTCACTGCTAGCTGGCTGTCCATCAGCCATCACCGGTGACTGTGAAAAATGTCAGTTCTTCATAAAAGGGACTGGGGTGACCTTGGACTCTTTTACAATACTTCCCCCCCTCCTCCCATTCAGTGGCGTTGACATGTTGCCCACTGCAAAGTCTTGACAGATCGTTTGTGTGCCGCTTTTTCCCTGACAAGGCCACTTCAGGGCTTATGTAACTCACTGTGACATTAAGCACAGCCAGACAAGGTTTACTTCTGCTAGGAGGGCTGATTTCACAGGGATAGTGTTTGCTTTTAATAGCAAGGGAAACTATTTTTCGTCTGCTGTTTGATCCAGATTTTTTGTGTAAATTGAATAAAACTGTCGGATTTAGAAACTTTGTAGATATAGATCCATCTAAAACAATCTTCCTTTTTGGCTGACTTCACCTAGGGCAGGGGTTTTCAAATTTTATGATGCCAAGGGCCCTCTGATATGATGGTCCTCTTGTGAAGGACCATATATGTTATTACATATAAAAATTAAGTTATACTTTGTGATTAAAAAATAATATTTTATATAGCTATATAATTTTTATAATTAAATAAGAGTTTCCTAACTTAAGTGACTTATCTGGAAGTATTATCTGGAAAGTATTAAAATTCAATGTATTGTATTATCCAGAGCTAGTCAACTCCGGTCCTGGAGGGCCAGTGATCTGCATAGGTTATCCAGTATACCTGTTCATCATTTTTAAAAAGTCCTGAATACATTGATTAGCTTGTCAGGTGTGTTTGATTAGGGTTGGAACTCAACACTGCAGGACACCAGCCCTCCGGGAGCCCTGATACAAACACAAACACATACACACTTATAATTATTTAAATATAACTAAAATAAATATTTATACTTATTATAATAAATATCCATCTATCTATCTATCTATCTATCTATATATATATATATATATATATATATAATATATATATATAATATTATGTATGTATATATATATATATATATATATATATATATATATATATATATATATATACATATATATATAATATTATGTATGTATGAATATGATACAAGTAAATATTTAAACAGTACATAAATAGATACTTATAATTAAATACATAGATGAATAATATATATATATATATATATATACACACACACACACACACATATTTATAATGCATATTACAAATAATATTATAAATGCTTTTTTTTATAATAAATAAAATTATATATATAATACATATAAGAACGTTGTAAGTATTTTGTATACTGTATCTACAAAATTGACTATATTTATAATTGACTATATTTATATATATAAAAAAACAAGATTAAAATGAAATATTTCACCAATATTTGACTTTCACACTAGGGCTGCACAATTAATCGCATGCATTTGTCATGCGTGTCTCATCAGTAAAGCCGGTTCCGTGATTAGCGGTAAATGTCTGTCACCTGTTTTCAAACGGGAGTGGCAGTTACTACACAGAGCCGTAGTTCACTGACAAGCTACGCAATATCGTGTTCATAATCGAATGCGATTAATCTCAATTATGAACAGAATATTGCGTAGCTTGTCAGTGAACTACGGCTCTGTGTATTAACTGCCACTCCCGTTTGAAAACAGGTGACAGACATTTACCGCTAATCACGGAACCGGCTTTACTGATGAGACACGCATGACAAATGCATGCGATTAATCGTGCAGCCCTATTTCACACTGTCATTGCATTAAAGTAAATTGTCTGGAAAACATTTACTTAAATATTTGCTTTTTATAAAGTTGACAGTGCATTGATTTCTAAGCAGAATTACATTTTTTAATATTATGAATTGATTGTAAAAAATATATATTATGTAAAATCGGAACCCTCTTGCAGGCTTCCTGTGGTTTCCTGAAACCCTGTTTGAAAACTTATGACGGGCTGTTGATTAATATTATGATTTTTTCCCCCTAACAATGTAAATCAGTGTGGAAAATGTAAAAAGTCAATATCTAAGTTTGACTGTGTTGTATTTGTGTCCAGCTCCCAGCATCGTGTCCTGATCCCAGCCCTCTGGAACACTGACGTTCAGGAATGGGAAATCAACTGCATGAACCGCCTAGTCTTGGAGGAGGCCATTGGCGGACAGGATGAAGGTAAACACTTACCCACAATCCCACCATTAAACATCCAAGCATGCAAGGACAGCTTACAACATTCAATCGATTACAACAATGAATACGCTTGTTCTCCAAGCAAAGCCCCATCCAAACATGTACTGACATTCCAGACCCCCTTACATAAGACCCCCTTCTTTGTCCCGGTTGTTTGTTTAGTGTACATATGAGCTTACCTTCAGTACAGTATGTTGTCCCATGTGCCTCAGCAGTCTACTGTGCTGTAAGCAAGACTCTGAGTTCAGGACTAAGGGTCAAGTGTAATGGGCTGACAGAGACACTTGATAGGGACAGACTGGTGACTCAATCTGTTAGGGGACCAATAACAGGGATGCTTTAGACTGGGTGAGCCCGTAAGTGCTGGCTTTTAGTGAACAAAATGTCAGCTGCATCTCATGTTAGACTCAGGGGAGGACGCCATGCCTCGGTGTACAAAGCGCACTCTTAAGTGTGCTCTGTCTGGATGCTATCTTTGAGTTCAGTAACAACAGGCTAAAGCGAACAGACATTGTTTACTAATGCAGGTTTCTGAGTTTTCCCACACTAATGGTTTATAAATATTACATTTATTTATATGCATTAAAAAGTAAAGTATATAAGTTAACCTTACACTTACACCAACTAAAATCACCACACTTGTCACTATCTTAGCCAGAGGTCTACACACTTTCTATTCCCAATGAAAAAAACACCATAATCTCCTGTTTTCCACCCATACTGGGATCGTCAGGTTTCTCTCGTTACCAACAGTGCCTGGCATACTTTTGTTATCGCTCGGAGTGTCTTCATTTACAACTTCTGATTTATTCAAGTTCCTCTTATGATTTGCAGTAGAGTTAACGCAGGTTTGACAGAATCCCATTCGACGGGCACTTGTCTGTTTTGCGGCCGTGACTCATCGGCTTTGAATGACAGAGAAATTCCCTGAAGGTGGCTGTGCATGCTGGAGCTGTTTTTTGGGGGGCCCTGATGTAATTGAAAGGCCCGGCAGTGGTTTTTACAGTATGAATCTGTCATCCAAAGCTCTGTGAGTCATCCGGGGTGCCGTCAGCCCTCTGTGTCCACCTTTTAACAAGGTAATGAGAACTGACTCATAAAGCCTTCGCTCACTGCACCTGAGCTTCCAGTACAGGTCTATTTGGGAAACATCTGGATGTCAGGAAACCACAGAACGACCACAGCTGACTTACTGTTGACTGAAGAGTTTTTTAGTGGTCTTTGTCTTTAAATAGATTGTATGTTTATTAGGTTTTTAGCACACCTGTCCATGACTTCATACCTGCCTGAAGGTATTTTGTCATTTGCTTTAAGCAACAAGGAGCACGAGTTCATAAGATTTGCTCATTGTATCCTTATCAGCATTGAATCATGTAATTTAACACTTTCTTTAAAGAAGAAGTTTGAGAGTCAGTGAGATTTTATTTTTTAAGAATTGAATCCTTTTTTTTTTTCATCATTTGATCAAAAGTGACATTAAAGACATGTTTCTAAATATTTATATTACAAATAAATGCTGTTCTTTTGGTGATTCATCAAAGAATCTTGAAAAAAGTATCCCGTTTCCACAAAAATATGAAGCAGCACAGCTGTTTTCAGCATGGATCATAAGAAATGTTTCTTTAATAGCAAATCAGCACATTAGAATGATTTCTCAGTGATCAGTGACACTAAAGACTGGAGTAATGATGTTGGAAATTCAACTTTGTATCATGGGAATAGAAATAGAATAGGAATATAAATAAATGCAGCCATGGTGAACATAGGAGGGTTCTTTTAAAACAAACAAACAAACAAAAAAAAAATCGTTCAGATCCTAATCCTTTGACTGAGAGTGTATAGTCAGAATAATCAGAAATTTTACTGAAAATCACCCTATAAAAGCTTTTAAATGGGTTTTACTCTTGTTTCAGCTAATAAAGCAGCTATTCTTTACTGCAGAGGAGCTTACGCCTGGATCCCCGTTTGAAAGTCAGGCTTTATAGCTTACAAGAACAAATTAATTTGTCATGAATATTGCAGCACAGACATCACTGATGATTGCTGTTTAGGCTCCCATGGGGGTGTGTGGTACATGAAGGTGTTTGTTGCCCTGAGAGCAGGATTGTATTTTGCTTGTGAGTGTGTTGGCAGAATCCCGAGGTGTGCTGCTATCTCAGCGCTGTGGTGCATCGCTGTGATTTTCCCTGCCGTCTGTGGTGCAGTGACTCAGCTGCTTTCTGCAGGTGCAATCAAATTCAAGATGTAAAATATTTACTAAAATTACTTCAATTTTATATGCATTCATGTACACTTTTGTTTCAAAGTTAGGCGCCAGTAAGATTTTTTGGAAAGAAATTAATGCTTTTATTCAGTACACATTAAATTGATCAAAAGTGACAGTAAAGTATTTTCACAAAAATATTAAGCAGCAAAACCTGGATTTCAACATGGATAATAATAAATGTTTCTCGAGCAGCAAATCAGCATATTCAAATGATTTCTGAAGGATCATGTGACACTGAAGACTGGTGTAATTCAGCTTTGCATCACAGGAATAAATTGCATTTTAAAATATATTCTAATAGAAAACAGTTATTTAAAGTTGTAATATTTCAAAACATTACAGTTTTTACTATATTTTTGATCAAATAAATGTAGGCTTGGTGAGAATAAGAGAGTTCTTTCATAAATACTAAAAATCTTACTGACCCCAGATTTTGTAATTGTACTGCATGTTTTTGAACTATAAATTGTTATATTAACAAATCTGTAATAATGTTGATTTAAATTTCTCAATTTTCAAGTTTTTTCTTTATTTTGAGTTCATTCAGTGAACGATTCATTCAGACTGGTTCAGTATTGTAACCTGAGAGTGCATGAGTCTTTCTGAAAGAAGCTTTGGCAGCTTTGATTTGTATGCTGTTTATTGTTGATGATCGCATTATTTTTCATATACATATGCATACATATGAGATGCACATGCACATTTCTGAATCTTCCTTCATTCAGAAGATGCGTAATAGCGTCCCTGAGCATATAACAGTGAAAACACAGTAAGCCGTAAAATCTCGTCTTTGGCGGTGAAGTGTTTTCTCATAAATGACAAGATAACTCGTCATTAGTGGGGAAAGAGTTAATAGAACAAATTCATCAGGATCATTTAAGAATCAGACTACATATTGTATGTATTGCCATTATTTCACGATACACTGTCTTGTATCTTATTATAATAACAATAAATTCAGACTTGTGGAGCCTGGAACAGTTGCAATGCCAAAAAGTATGCAATACCATAGAGGACCTAATTGGGACTCAGGGACTCTGGCCTTTGGTATGGTACAGTGCTGACTTAAGAATAATAAAACGGCTATCAAAACCATTTATATTGTATCTTAGCTGTGAATCTGCTTCTCTGGTCACCTTGAGCAGGGCTCTGTGTCTGAGCAAACACAATAGTCAGGCATTTTGCCTCTAATCCTGTAAAATGAGCTGATTAAGTCAGCCCTTCATTGCGCTTGACTGTTCTGTCCCCGAGCATGTTCTGCTGAAGGCTAATATTTTCTGTAACCTGAGCGCTCCCGCTGGACCGGCTTAATCAAATAACCGCCCAGCACTTGTTCAGAAAATGTGAAACAGACAATGACCAGCACAAGCCGTTCCATTCTGGGCGGCACACGGTTGATGAGCGTGAAGAGATGGCTTCATTGCATTTAGTCAAAAGAGTGCAGCACAGCTTAGGCCCCTGGCTTAAACAGGTCAGAAAGGTGAAATTCTTCCGACCTTCTTGAGTAGAGCCTTGTGTTGGCTATAAATCCACTAATGACTGAAGGCTTTCCTGGGTCGCCAGTATCAGGCCACCCATCATCCAGCTGGCCCATTAAAGTTGAGTCCTGGATATGATGAGTCTAAGCTCAGTGTCAGGAGGTCAGTTGCTTCCTACCACTTTTGCCTTACTGATGCTTTCAAATCAACTCATAACTGATCTACCACTTCACATGGATTAAAAAAAAGCCAGCTGTCTGCGCATATAATTAGAAACTGATTGCTTTAATTCAGAAAATATTTTAAAATGAATATCTTTGCCTTATAAAACATTTTAAAATGAATATCTTTGCCTTATAAAATTAATATGCATTTTGAAAAATTTTATCAGTCCTAATTTGAGTTGCAAATGTAGGAAACTCATGGCTGGATGCAAACATTTGAAGTGTGTTGTATCCTCACCCTCCTCCACAGCTGAATCCATTCACTGCATCTCTTGAGTGCATCCACGAACGCCATGGTTAGTGACTCAAAATGAAAGACCAGCATCAAGTGGTTCTTCTTTGACCCTGCAGTGACTGATATTCCTGAGGGTTTGATAGATGACTATCTTTCAAAGATGATTCAGGCCTGATTGATGGCCGGAAAGCACAATGCAGTGCTGGGCCTCCCTCCAAAATTCCTCCTTTGTACCCTTTCATGACCTTCTTACCTGGCCCTAGAATGACATGCTTTGAAAACCAAAAGCAGAGTGATGTAGAAAAGTAGTTTTGAGGAAAGCCATTTAAAGCTAATTAAAGACTTCATGCGGTTGTTGCATGGAGCTTTCTGCTATTTCTATCAGATTATTTTATTAGTTTTTATGTGAATATAGGCTCATTTTATGTGTAACTAAAAAAAGAATTCATTTTTATTTTATTTTATACATTTTATTTTTTTATTAATATTTCCATAAGGTTTATTTTATATATATATATATATATATATATATATATATATATATATATATATATATATATATATAATATAAATATAAATAATTTTTAGTAATGTTGTTTATTTTAACATAAATATAGGCTAATTTTATGGGTAAATAATAAAGCTTTGTATTACGCATTTTATTTATCTTTAGATTATGCATTTTAAATATTTATTTATTTATATATAAATTATTTATATAAAATAACAGTAATAACAGAACATGGTTGTTAAATGGCACTTCCGGATGTTTTGGTAATACTACTTTATTCATTTTTACATATAAATATGTTTACTTATTTTATTTGTAAATATATTATTACATTTTCATTTTAAAAAATCTGTGTAATAATTTGTAATAATAGAGCATATGGTATTAATAAAAAATACATTTATATTAAACTATATACTATATATACTAACTATATACTGTTATACTTATATATTTAATATAGATATTTATATATATATATATATATATATATATGTATATATATAGAGAGAGAGAGAGAGAGAGAGAGAGAGAATGTGCTTCATTTGCTCATTTGAATATTGACCTAGAAATAGTGCTAATTCTGAAATATTTCTTAATCATTGACGTTTCTCTCTAAGGTAGATTTTTTGCTTAACATTGGAATATAGCCCAAGATTTGTGCAAACAGAAGGAGCACAGTTAATCAGTGTGAAGATGTTTTACTATCTGCCAAACCTCCTCATGTCTGCTCCAATCTTTTTAATATCCAAAAATCACACTCAGATTCGCCACAACAACACACACTGACACATCTCTCACAAAAAGAAGATTTATCAACAAAAAATATTTCCACAAAAAAAAACAAAACCAGAAGTCAGTCAGTCAGTCTTTTAAAGGAATAATTCATGGCATTCATCTCTTTCCAAACCTGCAGGCTTTTATTTTCTCAGTGGAATACAAAAAAAAGAAAGAAAGATCTTTTAAAGAACCATTTCTGTCCTATCAAAGTTAATGGCATCTAAAACAACACTTGATTGGACCTCACTGATGGGCAATAAAAAAAAGGGGAATTTCAGTTTCAATTTTATTTTATTTTAGTTTTTTTTTCTTTCTTTTTGATTTTTCTTTTATTATTTTTTTTAAATGTTTACCTTTTCTGAAAGAAATGATGCCTGCCCATCCAAAACAATAGAATTTTCAGTTTAAAATCAGTGAGCTTGTTCCTAGATGAGACTTATTTTGTGGTGTCTTGAGTCTCCCATCTTAGTTAATGACCTCCTGTAATCACATGACCCACAGCTGTACCATAAATCTCATCAAAGGGAAAGCAGGACGTTATAGTAGTTTAATCACCAGCACGTTACCTTTACTTTGCGGAGGTGCAGTTCTTTTAATCTCAAATGTTTTAAGTGGTGGTCTCTTTACTTGAGTGTTTTTTTATTGTGATGAATTGTTTGGCTGCAAGTTCAAAAGTCAGCCCATTTCCTTTGTATTGGCATGGATAACCTATTGTGTTCCTTGGCTCCATCTCAGGACTTTTACTATTGTCATTGTTGGGCTGTATGTTATCTGTTTTCCTGCGGCACAATGTTTTGGCGTGTGCAGACTGCACACTAAATAACATGAGGAAAGTGTTGAATTGAAAACTGATTCTTGCAGGTTTTGTTTGGACTCTGTTAGATGTAAGTTGTTTGCTAGAGGGTATCCGGGAAATCTGTCAAACAAAATACTGTGTCTTCAGGTATAAAGGTAAATAAATGTATAATAAACTTTTATTATTAAAACATTTTTCTGGTGCATGAGAACTTGGAGCCTCTTCCCTCCGGGTGTAATGGTAGTGAGTTATGGGAGTTTTAATGGAAAATTATGGGAACAGGAAGCATTGAAGTTGGATCTTGGAAACTGATAAGACACCCTGCATGTGCACACCTCTTCCATGAGCTTGATTTAAGAATAATTATGATCCTTGTGAAAATATATCCACTCTAATGAACCCAGTAAACAAAACCAATAAGGATAATCCCTACCAGATTTTCTGAATGTATGAATTTTATTTAAATGTTTATTTTACCTTTTTTAATTCATTAACATTACATGAGAGAGCTGAGCCGTTTGTACCAATGAATTCGTATGATTCCACATACATCATTAAATATATATATTTTTTATTAATTTTTTTGAGCTTTCAGTGATAATATGTAGTGGGGTTCAAAAGGAAACTACATTGAGATTCTAAAATTTAAAATCTAATTTAAACCTGAATATTAACATTCCGAGTTTTAGGATTATACATGTAAAGTCATGATATCTGATGCAAAAAATTAAGAAAATATTTATTTTCATAATTGGAATTAATTTAAAACCCAACTATACTATACTATGCTTTATATATATATTTATGTAGGTCATTCACTTTTTGTACTTTATTACATTTGATCCAGTCTTTATGAAACAGGGCCTTGCGTCCAGAAGGAAACTTCAGGTTTAATCTTGTTCTTGCAGAGTTCCTGTGCATAGACGCCATGGTTACCGGTTGCCAGGCCAACATTGTTGCTCTTTGTGCGTCAGAGGAAGTGGCAGATATCAGTTTCAGAGCTGGAATATGCTGCCACTGATGATCCATGCTGACCTGTAGCCCTGCGCTCAGCCAGACATGACATGCACAAGCAGATTGTGATGGTGGCAGATCTGATCTGGTGCTGCAGTAATGGGATTTGTTGCGTAAGGCACTTGAAATTAAGAGCTTCACAATATTGTACAAATTCGAATCAAAATACTTGTTTTCTGTAGAATAAATTGCTGTGTTGCTCTCAGGGCTCTTTAATTTGAGTTATTAGATGATATTAATGGGGAGTAGTAGTACTCTTTATTTGTCCCTTCACAAGGTAGTTTCTGCAACATCGACCTCAATAAACATAATAAAAAACATTACAACATACACAACCACAAACTTTTTCTTTTTCCAGTTTAGTTTTACAGATATTTTTTGTATTTTTAATTGACATCAATAAATTTCACTGTTTCCCCACAGTAGATAAAATTATATCATATGATTTTTTTTTTGTCAAATCAAAATTGCATATATTATATTATTTATGTTATTATTATTATTATATGTTATGTGGTGTATATACTCCCGTTCAAAAGTTCAGTACGATTTTTATTACTTTTTAAAGAAGTCTTTTATGCTCATCGAGGCTGCATTTATTTAAAAAAAAAAAAAGTAATATTGTGAAATATTATTACAGTTTAAAATAACAGTGTTCTATTTTAATACACTTTAAAATATAATTTATTACTATGATCAAATCTGAATTTTCAGTCTTCAGTGTCACATGATCCTTCAGAAATCATTCTAATATGCTGATTTATTATCAGTTTTGGCTGCTTAATTTTTTTTATTTTTTTTATTTTTTTTTTGGAACCTGTGATACCTTTATATAGGCAAATTGTTGTATATTTGCAATAAAATATATAATTTAATTATTTGAATTAATATATTATGAAATTATATTTCTTCCCTGCCTTAATCATAAGCATAAACCTCACTGTGTTTTGTTAGATTTATGGTTAAAAAAAATTGCCAAGACATATTCTCTGACAATTCCTAATGTGTTATACAATTTTGATTCAAAGTAATTTTATTTTATTTTATTTTTGTTTTAAGGATAGTTAAAATAAAAATAATAAAACTAAGATGTAGAATTTTTCCCTCACAGTGTTTCCTTTAGTTAAGCATTGATTATTAATGGTAACTTAATGAGGTGTTACCATTATTTAGAATGTTATAGGTCTAAACTATACCTATTTTACCAATAATGTCTTCAGCAGTGTTTTCTGATGTTGTCTACATACAGTACGCTGCGTTTAAAATGTCTTCTCGTTATTAAACATTGGCTGAGTGCTCAGGAGCACACACATACACACACCAGATGTGTTTGTATTGTCACTAATGCCTTAGCTATCATGTTTGCACAGCCTTTTTCTGAGTCTGATAGAGAGCGATGGCCTTCAATGGTGATTACCCATGATTCTCTCAGAATAGCACTGTCATTCATTACTGCATAAGGGTAAACCTTTATTTTGCATCTGTTAATGCGTTCGGATCCTGCTCTTTGAAACAGATGCCAATGGGTCGAATGTAGTGATGGTCCATTAACTTTCATTCCCTACCAAATTACATCTCTGAATCTCTACAAGGGAAAGCCTTGAAGTTTTAGCCTACAGGATTTTGAATTGTTTTAATAACTTCTCTCTGCTGTATTTTATCTGTGCATAAATGAGAAGTTTTCTTTTTATATATGTGCTTTAGGGCCTTCAGTGCTTTAGGGAGGCAGGGTGAGCGCCGGTACCTTCCAGGGTTTTCTCATGAACATGCCAGAACTTGTTTTAATGAGATCCACTGCGAACTAAAGCTTTTAAACTGCTGCAGAATAAGATTGATTGTTGAGTTGAGAAGTACTTCAAATGTATCTCCGACTCTTTTTATAGTTAAAAATGCGACAAACATTTACTGTTTTTGTAATTTGCAATGAGTTGGCATGTGTCTGCGGTATTTTTCACTTTGCTTTGCTTTTTGTGGGGCAGAGAAGCTTACAAACGAAATGTGCTTTCTCCACAATAAACACTATATACTGTATGTGTGAATGGCTGTGCATGTGTTATATATGTTAATAATTTTTAAATTTTTTGTATATATTTTATTTATATAATTGTTTTGATTTCTAAATGTATATATATGTAATATAATTTATTTAAATTGTTTTTTTATTTAAATATTTTAATAATATATAAAATGTATTGGTAAATTTTTAAATATTATTGTATTTTAAAATGTAATGAGTTTGTTTTCAGTTGTTTCATATATATTACCTATAAAAATGTCCATTTCACATCTTTTTGTTTTTATATTAACTATAAAAATTTTTGTCCTACCAGTTGTTTCATATATATTACCTATAAAAATGTCCATTTCACATCCGTTTTTGCAGAGAAAGTGAATAAAGAAAGCACAAAAGACTGTACAAGTTCTCTCAGCCATGGACAACAAGATGAAAAACCTTCACAAGAAGTTGGCAGGAGCACTTCCAAGAAAGGTGAGGCGGTTCATAGAGATGATTAATGAGTAATTTAGGCAGGTCTGGACCTCCTTGCTCTTAACCTGATGGGTCATTACTACGAGAGAAGGATACAGTATCATAAAATGTGCAAGTACCTCAAGATGGCACCCTGCTGTATCATCCATGAGATTATAGTATTGCTTGGATCCAATCACACGGCACGAGTTAATACTGTTGGCGGAAAGCCCAGAAAAAGAAATCAAGACAATAGGCTAAAACCCTTGACACACTGTACTTCAGGTCACCGCTTCATGCATTCAATGTCAAGAGAATTACACTCGAGTTTTACAGAGCTGTACCGATTCAAAACCACCAAAACAGACGCTTTGAAATACAATACAGCCCACACTTCCTTGTTCTGTTGATGAGATACAGGCTACAGACAGAGTCCCTAGTGGCATACTGTATGTGGCTGGCATGGATATCTGTTCTCCAGCACACAGCCTGCATTAGCAAGAGCAGGCCGGCAGCACCTGTGTAAATGTGATAGTCTGATAACATTCAGTTTTGTGCTGTGGGCCCATCTGTGGTGTGATGTTTGTTTGTACCTGGAAATATACTGCAGCTCACAAAAGTTCAGCCATTGGTACTGCTGTTAGATTTACTTTGGAAAGAGCCAAATGTTTTAAAAGTGGCTTTAAAAACCCTTTGTCACAGTTTAATCTATTAAAGTTATGTGCATGCTACAAGAATAGAACCACTCACATTTTCTCCAGAAAGTATGAAAGTATAGTTATTTTTGCAGTTCCATGTGGTATTTTAATATTGACTAAACAATGAAATAAAGCCTTTTAGATATAAATAAATTTTTGATGTTCCATTTGGTGCCATTATAAATCACAGACTTCAGCTTTTGTTTTAAAATATTTGTCTAAAAAGGTTTTTTTTTTTCATTATGAGATTTATTAATATTATGTACACATAAAATATCATCCCCACAGTAGATATAAGTAGATGATATATTCATATATCTTTGGTGCTTCTGAAACATTTCTTATTATCAAAGCTGAAAACTGTTTTGCTGCTTAATATTAATATCAGCTTTGCTATCACAATAATAATTTGCATAAAAATTATTTATTAATTTATTTTATTTTTGCATTTCATTCACAATACATGAGTTGAGCAGTATGTACCATATTAATTTGTTTCTGTTTATGCATGTATGTGTCTGTCTGTATGTATGTACTGTATGTATGTATATGTTTGTTTATTTCATTATTGAATTTGTAAATTATATATCTGTTATTCTGTCACCAGATAAAAGTGCAAAAAACATGACATTTGTATGCTTATTCTAATTTAATTTTATATTTATTTGTGTGTATATATTTATTTTGATCGACACAAACTTCCCTTCTGTGTAAATTTTATGTGATCTGTGTTTCTCCAGCGGTTCCAGGCTCTAGCACTAAAAATGTTTTCACACGGCTGCTGAAAGTGGCTCAGCATTACCTTTTGGAATCGGGGAAGTACAGTGTGCCTGCCAAGAGGAGCCCTGCCCTCGTCCGCCTCCCCAAAACCAGAATCTCCACCTCCTTCACTCAGGCACAGGTACATCTCACGTTATCACCAATTTATGACCTGCATTATTTGAGGCCGAAAATAACAGTGTGTTAGCAGCAGCTCCACTGTTGATATCAGATATCGATATCAGAGAGAAGATAAACTTGACACATTTCTTTGCTGTGCTGTCCATTAGTCCTATACATATTTATTCTGAGAATGTGTGTGATTCAGGGTCGAACCAGGAGGAGCAGTAGCAGGCGTTCCCAGAATTCCACTCTGGGTGAGGTCAAGAAGGAGCAGCTCTTTTCTCAAGACTCAGACGCAGGTGCTGCTGAAGACAGGTGTGTGAAAGAATAAAGACAAAACGCTAAACAATCTGGCCCCTTTTGTGTTTAAATAGGTTTAGTTAATTGGTACAACATTTTAATTGACTGCAATACCTGTGCCTCACTGAAAGAACTGTTAATATAAAACACACAAACTTTTGGAAGTATCCCATAAAGAAATAATTTCCAATATATTAATTGAAATTTTTTAAAAGTAAGTAAATACATAATTTACTATTCAAATTGATAAATAAATAGACATTTGAAATATTTTTTCTTTTATTTATATTTTAATAATACTTGTATTAAATGCAATAAAATTATTCAAGTAATAATAATAAAAAGATCCTCATATCCATCAGCTTATAGAGTGTTTCTGAGAGATTTAATGATGCCTAGTTTGTGAACGAATTGCACATTTCTTATAAACAACATTTATGATGCTTTAGTAGTGCTTTTGCGTCATTGTTAAAGCCTGACAGCAGTATTCCTGATTCATTGCAATTGCATGTAAAAGAGCAGCCAGCACATTCTTTGAAATTACTTCTTTCATTTTTTTCCACAGAAGAAATAAAGTCATACATGTTTGATACAAGATGAGGAAGTAAATGATGAATAAACAATAAAATCATTTTTATTTTTGTTAAATACAGGTGGGAGTCACTAATCAGGTCCTTGCTTTTTTTTTTTTTTTTTTTTTATCACAGAGTGACATAATTTATGGCTTTGTACTTATGTCTAAGCAAGAATGAATCTTTGTTCTGGAGCTTTACCTGAGAAAATGCTTCTGGCTAGTTGAGATAGTTTTGCGTGTCTGCTCACCTGTTTGCATGTATGTGTATCTGATTATCTTTGTGCAGGAAATTCAAGTTCACATGCATGTCATCACATTTTATTATGAGAGCTTGTGTTCATACAGAACATTGCTGAGATGCCTAGATATAGAGCACACTTAAGGGTGGCATGTGTCTTTTGTAATTTGTTTCTTTAGATATTTAGGTTGAAAATAGTTCAATCTATATTTCAAAGTGGCTGCATTGAATGTAGTACCCCAATGATCTACAAAGATTGAAATGAAAATGTGCATTTATAATTATATTGTAAATTTCAACGTTGTACACGCTGTTGTGTTTCACAAACCTTTCTCCTGATAAAAGTTGGAAAAACTTGCCAACATACCTGTCATTCCCAGGAGCTCCTGCATTAGTGTCAGTAGAATGAAATCCTTGAGACTGAATAGGGTCACCGAGGGTCAGCGTGTGGATTTTTCTAATTTGACGTGATGAGGAAATAAGGAGGCTGTTTCTTTGTGTGTGTCCAAACCCCCAGCTCAGGTTTTCAACACTTCACCCTGATCCCAGAAAACCAAGTGTAAAACAGCCTGCATTGAAATGCAAACATCCCTGTGAGAAATGCACATTTTACTGATGGGTTGCAGAGTCATAAAGGCACCCAGAAAATCCAAATTTCCATCATGTCCAAATTTCCATAAATCAGAAATGACACTGAAAAGCTCAAAGCTTTGCTCAAAAGATCATGATACTCTGGAATAATATTATGCATCATGTATATAGTTAATGCTAGTTGTTTTGCACGGCAAAAAAAAAAAAAAAAAAAAAAAAAAAAAAACTTCTTAAAAATAAGAAAATAAACCAAATAATACCTTATGCCAAAAAATAATAAAAAACTTGGCATATGGTATTTAAACTTGTTTTCAGTTAATATATTTTTAATTTAGCAGTGTTGTCTGTTACTGTTAACTAATACTATTACATTTTTTTAAATAAATTAAAAATAAAAATAATAAAAATATTCTCATAAAAAAAAATAAAAATAAAAAAATTAAAAATAAAAAAAATAATAAAAAAAATAACACAAATAAAAAAAAACTCAAGCTAAATACAAATATTAAAAAATAAAAACGACAATCACATAACAAAATGATTAAAGCTTAAATGACAATCAAAATGAAAACTGAAAAAATTAAATAAAAGCTAATTTATGTGTGTGTGTCTGTGTGTGTGTGTGTGTATATATACGATATGTATGTGTGTGTTAGTTTTTTCAAAGTTTAATATATTGTTTAGAGCGCCGTGTCACGAGCGAGAAGCTGCAAAACCTATTTTTTGTTGAACAAGATGGTCAAACACGTCTGTCTAGCATGTGTTTACACAGGAAAACAATGGGAAAGAAGGGGATTGGAATGTAAAAATGCATTCTTTGTGAATGGCCAAGTGTCCAAATACTTTCGGGGGTCGCTGTATGTCCCTGAGTGAGTTTTGAGTACTGATTTCTGACTCTTCACAGCTCCAGCTCTTCAGCCTGGCGTGTGAGGTCAGGACCCGTGGGTAAAGTGGCTCGCAGAAGGAGCCGAGGTCAGTCTGGACGAGGAGGTTCCCTCCTGCTGAAGAATCGCAGCTCTAGATCTCAGCAAACAGCAGCTCAAACGTTTATGCGGCCAGAGAACACCAAGAATGATGAATGTCAAGAAACCCAAAGCAGGTACTGAATCATTTGCATTCAAGATGAATACATCTTTGGTTTGTGTAGGCGGAGGAAAGGCATTTGATCCTCCATCATAAACATTTGTTCGCCAGTGCCGACAATAATTCATGTGTTTGCTTTGGGATGGGATTAAACTGACAGGTGACCACGTTGGTTTGGTTTGGCAGGTTTTTGTGCTCATTGAAGATGGGTTAGTTATAATGATGCTTTAATCTGAACCCAATCCCTCATATTCAAAGTGATTAATGCGACCGTATGGATTCTCTACAACGGAGAAGGATTTAAATGAAAGCACAGGGAATCATGAAAGGTGATACTTTAATGAGGTAAATGGGAGTTTTAGGGGCCTTTTCACCACTTTTTAGTGGCATACCTCTGGATTGGTTTGATCTCAGCAAGGAAGTCTAGAGTTTTTGTAAGAAATAAAGCAATTGTAAGGGCTTGTACATATATTTTGCAAGGGATAAGTCAAAAACATATCATATTAAGAGGTACGCAGTATATTGGTTATTGGATATTGCATTTTAAAAAATATAAATATTACATTAAAAAATATAAATATTACATTAAAAAACTTACATTTAAAACTGAAATGAAAAAATGACATTAAAGACCTTAATGAATGCTAATTCAAAATAAATAGAATAAAAAATGCAAAACTGGAATTTTTTACTATTCTTATTTAAAGATATGACAAAAGCTATAATTACAAAAAAAAAAAATAATAAAAAAAAAAAAAAAAAAAAAAAAAAAAACTAAAAAAAAAAAATTACATTTGGACAGTATCAGCCAATAATAGATATTTAATTGTCTTCAAACACGCACCTAAAGTTGATCTTTAAAAACACTTACATTTGCTAAAAATCTAATCTTTAGCAAATCTCAAAATGAGTATCTATTTTTCATATTGTACATTATAATGTTGCAATGGCTAATTCACTTATAGAATTTGAAATGAATGTTGTAGTGTTTTACTTGTCATTTATTTAGCCAAAATGGTATTTATTTTAATGTTGACCATTTGTTTGTTATTGGCTGTAACATAAAATTATCACGTTATCTGCATTGAAATTTTAATATTGGTGCATCCCTATATCAGAATTCCCAGCTTTAGAAATTCATCCATGTTCACACTGAGCAGGCCTGCATTGTCTCCGTCACTGGAAAAAAACTTCGATAAAGATAGCTTATGAGCGTTACGAGGACAAAAATAAATGGTTAAGCCTGCATCCCTTTTTTGAGCTCTATCTGTGTCACCGTTTTACATCCAGCATCTTTACCCTCTGGGATCATGCGGAAAAGCAGTAGGTGTGGTGAAAAATGAAGCAGAAGTGTTGATCTCCAGTCAGTTATGTCAGCAGGCTGTATTTAAACCCTCGGGCCCAGAGGCCAGCGTCCTGCCATTTCCACCTGCCCCCTTCTATGGAAGGAGCTGACACAGGAGCAGATGAGTCACACCAGCTATAAACACAACCATCTGGCCTTTTAACTTTTAACATCCACCTTCCTGGTGCCTTTGTAGCACTTGTAATGATGTCATGGGGGAGTGTGAAACTTTCCTTGACTGGGACTGTAAGAGAGGTTGTTCTCTTATGTGTGCGATTTTAACAAACATGTTGTTGCTTTAGTTTCAGCATCACCTGAGAATTTTAATCCTCCCGTGAACCAATAATGCAGTTAATAAGGAGTTCAAAATAAAGTTCCTAAAGCAGAATCCTTTCCAGGAACATTTTAATTGCTACTTTGAAGCATAAAAGTAGCCTAACTGCATTTTTCTTTATTCACATGCATAGAGATTTATTTGAAAAGAAACTTTTATGCAGGCTGACTTGGGTTTCTTCCAGCAAGTTTCTGGTTTTATGAAAAGTCCCTTATCACGCATAAAATGTAAACACAATGAAACAAATTTAGCACAAAAAAAATGTAGTCTAAATGATTTCTTTTTGGTTTCAGTGGTGTCCAATAACAGCATACAGTTGGTGTTGTTTGTTAATCTGCTTCACTTGGTTTTGTTTGCTTTGTTTTGCTTTTATCTCAGTTTTGTTTTCTTAATCTATTTTGTTTCTTTTTAGGGTTTTATATGCATTTCTTTTAAACGTTTTATATTTTATTTAAGTTTTTGCTTTGTTTTGCTTTTTGCTTAGTTTTGTTTATTTTTTCCTTTTTAGTTTCTTTTAAACATTTTAATTTGTGGTATTTAATACATTTATGCTATTTTATTTCTGCTTTGTTTTGCTTTTATTCTTTTATTTTATGGAGGAAGGTCATTTAAATTATAGTGTATTAAATGTACTTTATATTTTCCACCTTTTACAATTCTTTTTTTATATATCATTGGTGGTCATAACAGGATTTCCTAAAACATATATTCCATCTGCAAACTGTTCCACACAGCTCTAGAATTCATTCACATATGCATATAGTTTTCCCAGATGTTAGCAATGGACATGATAAAACCTACACTAAGAAACAAAAATCCACAAATATATTTTATTATATTAGTATACTTTGTAAGTATATATATTTTAAAACCTCTGTATTTTCTTAATATTTTATCATTTGAATGATTCCTGTGTAGGTAGTTAAATACTACTTTGAACTTTTTCCTTCTTTGAAGTTAACAGTGCTTCCTGTGGGATATTTTTTTTCTTCTTCCCACCACAGCTTGCCATCTTCACAAACCTGGCTGAATCTGTGGTGTGGTTCTTTTCCCATTCATGTGATTACCAGACGTCCCACCTCTGAAAAGAGCCAGAGTGTGGGACAGAGGCTATGGGAAAAACCTCTGTCCCTGTATGCCATGTGTGCGTCATGCTCTCTACGAGCAGCAGAGACATGTGATCCCATGCCCAGTGTTTGATCTTCCTCTTCTGTATCTGGTTTCCAGGGGAAAAGATTACAGCATATCTAGCAACCCTGCCAAAGCTGTGATGGGCTACATATCTTGGAATACAGCACAGGTCCGTGCCGGGCTGTTGGATAGGGGTGCGATAGCCATTGTCGTTCAGTCGGGTGCGATGGTTACGCAACCAAACTGAATGAAAGTAGGAAAGTTGATCAAGGAACAGCTGATCTTATCTGATCACATTGAGATTCAGGTGACCGTGTTGGTGGCTGTGCTATAGGCATTGCATAAACAACACTGAGGAAAGATGTGATGGGATCAAATCCCAAGGGAAATATGTGGAGTATGAACTCCCATGATTAACAGCACCGACCTGGAGTGGCGTTTACTTATTAATGGCTTAGCTCCTGATTTCCCAGCATCACCCTGCTGTTTAGAAGGCTGCGTCTGCCCCAGCGGACCGGGTCAATAGGGAATGTTTTCAGCCATCTAGAAACCTGAGTCCGTGCGAAGTTTTTAAAGTGCGTGGTGCGTGGTTGTTGTGAATGAAACTTAGGCAGAGGAGAGTTATACTTTAGCTCTCTTCCAAATTAACTTCTTGACTGATTTAATATGCTCTACATTTCAACAACCTGAAATGCACAGGAGATCTTTGATTTCAATAGAGTTTGACAGTAGCATAATGTTAAGATAACAACAGAGTACCGTAGTAAACATTAATTAGTGCACGGTTAATAACTCTTAATATGCACAGAAATACAGTACATTTCACAAACAAGTATACTGAGTGTAAACTTTTTTTGGATTGAACTTTATCTAAATGTAAGATTTTTTTTTATACTTTTGGGATTCGGATGGATGAATTTGAATGAAATCATATATAAATATAGTTGAAATTTCTGACCTTGTGAATTCTGGGAATCTTTTCGTTCATTCCACTTAAGTTCAATTATTTGTGAAATTTTTTTAGTGAAGTAATTTTTTCATTGTTTGAATATGTTTGCATATCTAGGGCCCTATGATTTCCATGATGCCATGGAATTGCAGAATCCAGTCATAAAAACAGGATTTACTGTATAAAGTTTTCTTGGATTACAAGAAAAGTTTAATTCATATTTTATGCCTTTATTTGATTACCAGAAAAAAGTAAAAGCAAACTTATTTCATAGAGCCCTAATTTTTTTAAAATATTTGTTAAACCAGTTGTTAAATTGTAAGTTTCATGATTTCAAGACATGCTTTTTGATTAGTAAACTCTAATTCGACAATTAAAATGGAGTCCAGAAAAATAAAACAAAAAAAATATATAATCCAGAAAGATTAAAGAGGAAAAAATGGAATTTGGAACAAAAAAATATAAAGTGGATTTCATAGGGCCTTACATATCTTTACCTGAGCCCAGGTGCAGTTGCTGGCTGTGTCTAATGCAGATAATGGCTTCTCGAATGTACAGTACAAGCCCAAAACCACAATTCCTGCCACATGAATACTAAATGAAGCCGCTAAATTAGCTAATTACATCTAGTAAGTCGAGTCGAGTCCAAAAGTCTGAGAACACTAGTGCAAAGCTTATATTGTGAACGCTTATCTTTTCTTTCTTCTTTTAATACATTTATTTAATATGGAGGCTATATTACTATTGTATGTTTTGAGTGAAAAATTAGATTACATGAAATATTAAAATATTTTACAATACTAAAAATGTTTTTTTTCCATGTTTAAATGTTGAAATTCCCAAATTTTAAGTTAGTTTTAGACCCAACTGCGATTTTGTTTGTGTGATGTCTGGTATTCATGGAGTTTTGTAGCTTCATAGGTTGTCCTTTTGCTTTTCATGCTTTTCCAGTCCATTCAGGTATGATCATGTCCAAGTCACACTTGGGCAGTGTTATGCTGTCCAGGGTCAAGAGGCCACAAAGGTTCTTTTGTTAATTGACTAATGTCAAATCTGGTGTGTCAGATTTGAATATGTAATATAAAGAGATAGTTCATCAAAGAATGTCAATTCTTTCATCATTTACTCACCTTCATGTCATTCCAAACCTGTATGCGATTGTTTCTTCTGTGGAACAGAAAAGAAGATATTTTGAAGATTGTTGGTAACCAAACAGTTTCAGGTCCCACTGACTTCCATAGTGTTTTTGTCCATACTATGGAAGTCAGTGGGACCCAAAATCATTAGGTTACAAAGTATGTGACCCTGGACCACAAAACCAGTCATAAGTCGCTGGGGTATATTTGTAGCAATAGCCAAAAATACATTGTATTATTAATTAATTAACAATAAAATATTAAGTAAAGATCATGTTCCATGAAAATTTGAAAATTTCCTACTGTAAATATATTAAAACTTAATTTGAAAAAAAAAAGAGTTTATAACATTATAACATTAAAAAGTAAATTTGTTTGAGAAGATTTTGTACCAGATTTTCCAGAAATCTCAAGCATTTTAGTTTTAAAATTAAAAAGTTTTACTAAAAGTAATAATAGTATTAATATATATATATATATATATACATATTATATAATATTATTATAATTTTTATTTAGTAATATTCAAATTAAAAAAAAAATCTGGTTGTATGTTTTTTTTAATAATATATTTATTTAGTAATATTCAAATTAAAAAAAAAATCTGGTTGTATGTTTTTTTGCATAATATGTATATATTGTATATATGGACTAAAACAGACACACACATACAGTATGTATATAAATAATATGTTGTGTGGTCAAGCATGTTAATTTTCATATTTGTTGTATCATGTAGGTTAATAACTTAATAAATTTTAGTTCATACAAGATTATTCCATTTGATTCCATTCGATCTTTGTTGTTGAAAAGGCTTCATTTAATGGAAATATTTTAAGTTAAAGTAGGTTCGTTGAATAATATTATTTTTTGAGAGATTTTAAGTGCAAGATGATGTTCTGCAAAGACCAAAGTAAATGGCACAGCCGGGCAAAGTGATATTTCGAGCGCTCCTGAGAGACGAGAGCAAGACAATAAAGGACGAGAGTGCTCTTGCTGCCTGAGGTGCCTTCTCATGCTTTTAGCGCTCAGTTTTGTATAGCACGAGCTGCAGGGCCCTTAAGAACAGTTGCTACAGCGGGTTGTTTTTGTGGCTACATTTTAATTTAGTAGTTCACGTAAGGCTACATACATGGGATGTGCATTATTGCTCTTGTTCTTTTGAATCTATACTAGATGTAATGTTAGTTATGCTACAGTATTCATTGAAGCATGTACGTTTGACATTGTTTTATAGCCAAGCAGGTTGCAGGTTCAGTTTCAGTAAGTGAACCATGACCTGGGCAGAAGCACTCCGGCCATTATCATTGTGATCATGGGATTGTCCCTGCAATTATTGTTCTGAAAATAATTTTGACGCACACCCTGAATAACTACCTCTCTGTGTTTGTAAATGAGCATGTGCCGCTGAACGAGAGAAACTTCATCCCCTGCCCAAAGACAGCCAGTCAAGTGCGAGAATCACAGCTCATTTGAGCCCACGTGGGACTCGTCATGAAACAAAGTGTGCTCACTTCATAACTGCTCAATGAAGCATTGTGATTTGACAAAGCAGGCCCTGCCTGACTCCTCCTTCACTGTCTCTGACCACATGTTGCTGATATGCACTACCAACTTCACACAAGTCAGTGTTAATGTATGAATGTAGGATTTTCCAAATCCAGTTTTTTTTCTGACTATTCCATAAATAATTTATGGAATGTCCATATTTTAATGTAGCTTTTATAGTCATTTAATAAAAGATTAATTCATAATAAACATTCTTGTTGGCTTCTTGTCTTTTATTTGTGAAGATCTGTCTGTCAGTCATTTTCCTTTTCTCTTTGTCTCTCTATCCTTCCCCAAGATGTTTCAAACAAAACGTGTTTTCTGGAGATATTTGTAGTTTAATTGGAAATTAATTTTCATTTGGGAAAACAACTACACGAACAAACGTCAGTAAAAATAAAATAGAGGTGATAAAGCATTGTATCTCGTTACATCAAATTACAGAAATGGGAAAATAATTAAGAAAAAAAATATTTATTAATTATTATATGTATTAAGATGTTTGTTTTCATGTGTGTAAAATGTCTCATTAGCTTTTGAGAATCTGTGAGATCCTGTCAAATCAAGGTAGTGGTTTTAACACTGTGTATATTTCAATGAAAACTGACCTTGTGACTAAATGAGCAGTGTGCATTAGTTGTTTCCCACAGGCCTCTCTGCTGTTGCTCCACAACCTCCTCCAGTAAGATACAAAAACACAGGAACTTGTTTTTTTTTGTTTGTTTTTTTTTAAGAGTGGGTGAGTGTGTGTCATAAAGTGTCTGAGTGTCACGGCCCTGTAATTATCTGAGGTGTAGGTTTCAGATGAGCAGCGCCACACGCGAGCGAGTCCTGCACTGATGTCATGTAACAGTGGAGGAGCCGGTTTCTGTTTTTATATCCTCTGTTTTTTCACTTCATACACCTCGAAGGCCTTTTTCTGTTTGCAAGTGAGCATATAGATTCAGTCCTCAAACGGCTCCACATCCACACACTGTTTGCCATCAGTTGCAAGGAGAATTTGTAATTGTGTGCTGTTCTCAACGTGTCTGCCTGCTAAGTCAACATAAAGAACAGCGTAGGAAGGGCTCCATTCACACACAGGTCGTGTGAAAAGCTGATTGATTTCCATGAGTTAATCTTATCATTAGTGTTGTTCGATTTTAGTCACACAGACCTCACACTTTCACCGGCTCACTTCACCTCAATGCTGTTTGAGGCTTGGAGATGAGCCAGTAGCTCAGTCCACCCATCCAAAGCATCTTAAATGGCTCAAATTAACATTAAACTGAATATTAGTCACTAAATACTGCTTAAGTGTTTTTTTAGTGTTGCGTTTAACACATACTGTACACAAATACAAATTAAAACTAAAAATTAAAAATTGTACACTGTACAAAAAAATAATAGTTATAAATAAAAACTAGTATGTTTTAAAAGAAAATTTCAATCTTTCATGTTTAATTCAATGTTACTTTCCATGTTTTTGTAATTATTTGTGAAATTTACTTGCAATCCATGAGAGAAAATTGTTTCAGCCAAATAAACACCAAATGTTTTCCAGTGTTGACCAGATTTTCTGAAGTTTGTGGCGCTTCCAATTGGAAAGCTCATAACTGGTGTGTTGTGGGTGGTTGCCAGGTTTTTAGTTTTTAGCATAGACCTTTTTCACATTTTGGTGTTTCTCAGCAGTGGAAGTCATGGAGACTACATTGAATATATTTTTTGCGTTCCCAGTTTGTGAAAAGCGTCTATTGTTATGTGGTTAGTAGTGTTCTGTATGGTTGCTAGGTTGCTCTAAGTGGCTGTTAGGTGGTTGCTGTGATGTTCTGGGTGGTAACTAGGTTGTTGGTAGGGTGTTCTGGGTTGTTGCTATGGTGTTTTAAGTGGTTTCTAGGTTGTAGGTGACTGCTAGGGGGTTGCTGTTGTTTTAAGTAGTTGTTAGGATGTTGTGGGTGGCTGCTGTGATTGCTAGGGTGTAACCTGACACTTTTTTTGTTGTTGTTGTTTTTTTTTTTTTTTTTTAGCTGTATTGGTTTTGAAAGTATTTTTCCAGTTAATTTTCATCATTAAGAATTCAAATAAATTCCTCAGTAAAGACTTCTGAGCCTTTAACTAGTTCAACCAGCTCTGGGATGAATCACAACTTGTGTATTAGAGGAAATAAGTTTTCAAGAATGCAGAATGCATTTGCTATTATAAGATATTTTCTCATATTCACTACATGTGTAAGAGGTGAGTGTGTCGCAGTCCCTGTGAGATCCTGCATACCTGTGTCAACCCACTCCCACCCATCTCCTCATAGTCTATTAGTGTAGTGACCTATTAAGTCGAGGAATGCTTTGAGTGAACCTCCATGACCTTGTAATGGCTGAAAGCCACTAGTTCAGGATCAAAGCTGGAAAGTTTGCTGCTCCGAAACCTGCCTGCACAGAGGTCAGCTTTGTTTGTATTTGAGAAACATCCCCTTCCTCCTCTCTCTAATGCGCTCATTAATGTGACGCACCATTTATATTTCATCATGAGAAGCCCATTAAATATATTGTTTGTAATGCGTGGGAAAACAAAAATCTTCTTTGGTCCAAGGATCTTGCATCTTGCCCTTTTTAAATTAAAATTTAAAGTGACTTTAAAAAGACAGTTCACTCAAAAATTTGAAGAATGTTGGAAACAAACTGTTTCAGGTCCCATTGAATTAAATGCTGTGGAATTCAGTGGGACCCAAAACCGTTCAATATGTGATATTTATCTTGAGTTCTCTTAATTTTTTTTCAGTGTTTTATTTTTTGTCCATACTATGGAAGTCAGTGGGATCCAAAACCATTTGGTTACCAACATAGTATGGACAAAAAAATATGGAAGTGGGATTTGAAACCATTCAGTCAACAACATAGTATTTACTATGGAACCGTTTGGTTCCCAACATTGTTCAAAATATCTTCTTTCCTTTCTGTTCCACATAAGAAAGAAGTTCATACAGGTTAGGAATGACATGGGGTTGAGTAAATGATGGTGAAATATCCCTTAATTCTGACTCATAACAATATAATCCAATTTCCCATGCTTTCCAAGTCATTTGGTTTTTCGTCAGCTTTTCACCTGAAGGCCTAACGGAAGTGAAGTGTATATATTTGACCTGTTTAAAGCAGATACCTTCAGGCCAACATGCTATGTTGTGTTTACAGGTGCCTTTTATTAGGTCAAATGGCAGTTTTCATGTACTTGATTGGGTCGGGACAAATGAGTGCTGGTCTCGGATCTGTCCTAAAGGGATGTCATAGGCTGGGGGATTCATACGGGATGTAATTTGTCTCCCTTCTGTTCACAGAAGTGGCTCTGACAGCACATGTTAGAAACAAGTTAACATCTGCCCGGGCCGTTTAAAAGCTAAGGGGCTTAATTATTAACCACTTCCTTACTCAAGAGCTTCCGCCCCCTGAAGAAGGTGTCCACACCACCTCTTACGCTTTAGCAGTGTTTCTGAGTCTTACCTTCCTCTGTTTCTACCCCAGTGTCATTTCCAACACATATCAACTCTGATGTATTGTGTTTAATAGCATTCTATGATGGAGATGAACAGTTTTGGAATAAAATAAGTGACTCATTTGTCTTGTTAAGGCTAATGTACCCATTTCATAGACTTTCAATATGTACATTTATAAAACTATATTTTTTGTTAATTTACCTTTGCATTAAATTACATAGTTAACTAGTAGCTAGTTAAATATTTTGTGTTCCGAGTTTGTTAAATCTGAGTGTTCCTTACACTATTGGAGCAAATGGGAACACACACAAATAATAATTATAATAATAATTCATCATTTAATTTCCATTCATTACTATATAATTTTACCCTGCTTCTAAAATCCCTGAAAATGGGAAAAGGGTCTATTTCACAGCTAACATATTATGTAGTACTGACAATATTACTTTTTTTATTTTTTTGCATAATTTTGAGAAAATTACAGCTTGATTGGAAAAGACATACATTTAAAATACTGTTTACAAGTGATATGCATCTTCAGTTTTCTTTATTATTTTTTTATATATATTTTAATATTATTTGTATATTTTTCAAGTTTTTAAATTACAAAAATTCTAATTCGAGACACATTTGAGGCATCATTTTAACCAGTCAATTTTGCCACAAATAAGTTTTTGTTTTTTTCTTTCTTAAAAACAAAACTTTTATCAGTGGCAAAATTTTTGTGAGACAGTTTATATCTATATAATGTAAATGTATAATTCATATATAATTTAATATTTTTATAATTTCACACAATACATACTGAAATTATTTGTTCATTTCACTGTTTATCATGGTTATCATAGTTTTAAATATAATAATTAATTTATTAATGATGGATAATAATTTTAAGTTTAAAAGTGGATTTGGGACATGAGTAAAATAATAAAATCTATACATAAAAGGCATTTGAAGATTTTAAGACATTACAACAAAGAAAACAATCTCTGGTTTTAATAACTTTTTACAGTTTATTTTCCCCTAAATGACCTTAAATGATTATACAGGTTCCTTGGAATAAAAGGAGGGAAAGCCAGGTACAACAAGAAACTGAAATTCTGGTTTTCTCTTTCAAAATAACCTGCACACACACTCCCGCTTCATTTTTGTTCCTCTTGTTTTATCAGTGCTATAATTTTACAGGAAAGGGAAAGCAAAAAGCCATCTGCTTCCTGAGATTCATATTATGGGATGTATGAGCATTAAAATGAGCATCCGGCACATTTGAACACTTTAATTTTGACCCAGTCTTGCATCTCCAGCCCGAGAAAAAGGACAATTTTGTTTCTGTGATTGTATGATGTCACCAGACTGGATTTATCATGCTAATCTGTTCATTTTTATTTTTATTTTTTTCATTACAGGTTTGACATTTGACAGAAAATATAAAAACATGAGTGTTATTCCTCTAGTTTTCAATGAAGTTGAGAATGCTTGCATCATGGTTGTTTACCTCCAGGTTGCATACAGGCTAAGATTAGTGACTCGGATTTGAGATTATGATCGTTGACAGGAAAACTGAAAGCAAGGTTGTTTTTTTTCTTCTCCCAGAGCAAGTGCCCTAACTTGTTCTGCTGAAAACCTTTTCAATGCCCCTTGAGTTTTCCTCGGCCCTGTGTGTTTTCGATTTGAGACTGTTACTGTAGTGGAGAAGGAGCTCAGCGTCAGACACAGGTGCTCTGGGGAAACATAGGAAGTGTGCAAGTCTTGTCGCAATGTCATCTTGTCACACAGAGAGCATTTTTGCATTTGTATTTAACTTTTGCATTTTTTTTATTTAACTGTTTTGAGTCTTTTGAAACTATAAACACTTTCAAGTTAATAGTAGTTCAACTGTTTGTTTTTTTTAGTTGTCATTTCACTGCCCTGTGTCTTGCATTTTTAAACACAAAAATGCTGCAACATCAAAAATAAGCTAATAACTAAGGAAGCCCATTTCTGCCATGGAATAAAAAAAACATTAAAATAAATAAGGTAAAAGTGACATTGGACTGTGTTTCTTGTAATTGAAAAAAAGTCTGAATTATGAGATATAAACTTTTTATATCTCACAATTCTCAGTTTATATCTTGCAATTCTGACTTTTTTCTCAGAATTCACAGTTTACATCTTGCAGTTCTGTTTTGCTTTGTTTTTGTCTCACAATTATCTCTCAAATCTGAGTTTACATCTCACAATTCTGATGTTTAAAAAAATCTGTCAGATAAGACGTCGGAGGTTACGTTTTATTTATTATTGCGTGGTGGAAATGTGCTTCCCATAAATAACACATTTTTACATAGAAAAATTATTCAAATGCAGTGAAGTAGAACTCCATAGAAAACACGTTCTGAGGAACATTGTATCTCAGCCAAAACTCGTTTCCTCATTGACTGGGTTTGTCTTTGGCTGTCACTGGGATCAAGGCAACGGGCCAGATGAGTTTACCTTTTGTAAATGAGTAATCCTTATTACAAACTCACATTCCTTTACTGTAAATCAGTGTGGTTAAATGTAGAGAAATAAACACCTTATTTTGGATGGCCTCTTGATACTACAAATCCCTCCCCCACCATCTCTTCCCACATTCAAAACTCATTGAAAACACATTTTATTGAAATGTTTTATGCATTCTGATTCATGAGATTGCAATCAATTGATCCCGTTTTTTGTATATCTAATATATTATTTTCTTCTAGTACAATTTTATTGTTTACAACAGTGTTCCAAGCTTAATCTGAGTGGAAATACAGTCCTGATACAATGTAATGTAAAAAAAAAAAAAAAAAAAAATTGGCAGAACAGGTGCAAATAAACTCATCTTTGTGAGTGATATAGCCAGATTCTCTGCTAGCTTTAATATTTTCACCATCTCGTCTGTGTGCTTTGTGTTTTGAATTGAGCTAAACTTCACTACCGTTCAAACTTAGGCCCCGTCCACACGGAGACGGAGCTTACCCCAATCCGATCTTTTTTTTCCTCGTCTCAAGAAATATCTGCGTCCACACGAAACCGCTAAATGATGTAGTATACATGCCAGACCAGTATGTGAAAATACAATCCTGCCACAGGGATACACTAAAAACGGAGAAGAAGACTTTTGGACTATGCTCATAAACCTTGCGCGTGGTACACAAACGAACATGGAACAATACATTTATTAATCTGTGTTAATGTTAGTTAATAAAAAGACAATCGTTCAGTGTTTGTTCATGTTTTTGGTGCTGTTACGTGACGTAGAGGTGTCTGACGGGGGGGAGACGTGGGCTGATGATGTCATCGTTTCAGAAAATATACGGATTAGCCGTCCAGACGAAAACGCTAAGGCGACGTTTTCAGATTTATCCACTTTGGGACCCGGTTTCAAAAAATAGCGGTTTCACCTTACGAAAACGCCGGATCCGTGTGGACGAAACGCCTATCCGATAAAAAATTTGTGCGTATTCACAGAAACGCGTCTCCGTGTGGACGGGGCCTTAATGGCATGGAGGTGATCAGTCTGTGGCACTGCTGAGGTGGTATTGAAGCCCAGGTTTCTTTGACAGTGGCCTTCAGCTCATCTGCATTTTTGGTCTCTTGTTTCTCATTTTCCTCTTGACAATACCTCATAGATTCTCTATGGGGTTCAGGTCTGGTGAGTTTTGGCAGTGTGGGCAGGTGCCAAATCCTGCTGGAAAATGAAATCAGCATCTTCAAAAAGCTGGTCAGCAGAAGGAAGCATGAAGTGCTCCAAAATTTCTTGGTAAACGGGTGCAGTGACTTTTGTTTGCAAAAAATACAATGGACCAACACCAGCAGATGACATTTCACCCCAAATCATCACAGACTGTGGAAACTTAACACTGGACTTCAAGCAACTTGGGGTATGAGCTTCTCCACCCTTCCTCCAGACTCTAGGACCTTGGTTTCCAAATGAAATACAAAACTTGCTCTCATCTGAAAAGAGGACTTTGGATCACTGGGCAACAGTCCAGTTCTTCTTCTCCTCAGCCCAGGTAAGATGCCTCTGACGTTGTCTGTGGTTCAGGAGTGGCTTAACAAGAGGAATATGACAACTGTAGCCAAATTCCTTGACACGTCTGTGTGTGGTGGTTCTTGATGCCTTGACCCCAGCCTCAGTCCATTCCTTGTGAAGTTCACTCAAATTCTTGAATCGATTTTGCTTGACAATCCTCATAAGGCTGCGGTTCTCTCGGTTGGTTGTGCATCTTTTCCTTCCACTCAACTTTCTGTTAACATGCTTGGATACAGCACTCTGTGAACAGCCAGCTTCTTTGGCAATGAATGTTTGTGGCTTACTCTCCTTGTGAAGGGTGTCAATGATTGTCTTCTGGACAACTGTCAGATCAGCAGTCTTCACCATGATTGTGTAGCCTAGTGAACCAAACTGAGAGACCATTTTGGCATTTTTGACATGACCATATTCTAATTCATTTTCGATTGAGTGAATTGGTGGGTTTTTGTTAAATGTGAGCCAAAATCATCACAATTAAAAGAACCAAAGACTTAAACTACTTCAGTCTGTGTGCATTGAATTTATTTAATACACAAGTTTCACAATTTGAGTTGAATTACTGAATAAATGAACTTTTCCACGACATTCTAATTTATCGAGATGCACCTGTATATCACATTTAATATATATACACTACTGTTTAAAAGTTTGGGGTTAATAAGATTTTATAATGTTTTTGAAAGAAGTCTTTTATGTTTAGCAAGGCAGCATTTATTTGATGAAAAATACAGTAAAAAACATCTGTTTTCTATTTTAATATATGTGACCCTGGACCACAAAACCAGTCTTTAGTCGCTGGGGTATATTTGTAGCAATAGCCAAAAAAACATTGCATTGGTCAAAATTATCGATTTTTCTTTTATGCCAAAAATCATTAGGGTATTACGTAAAGATCGTTTTCCATGAAGATATTTTGTAAATTTCCTACTGTAAATAAAACAAAACATAATTAAATATTAGTAACACAGCCAAATAAAAACATCATTTGGACAACTTCAAAGGCGATTTTTTTTCACCCTCAGATTACAGATATTCAAATAGTTGTATCTCGGACAAATATTGTCCTATCATACCAAACCATACATCAAAAGAAAGCTTATTTATTCAGCTTTCATATATTGTATAAATCTCAATTTTGAGAAATTGACCCTTATGACTGGTTTTGTGGTCCAGGGTCACATATTTGAAAATGTGTTAATGTAATTGTGTATGTAAATGTAAAAATGTAATTTGCTTCTGTGAAGTGAAAAATGTAAAAATTTGTTTTGGCATCTGTGTGTATGTATACACATACATATACATCAGTGGTGTGCGGTGGTGTTTTGTTTTGTTTTTTAATCAAATGTAAATACCTGTCCCAGTCACATGTTCTTGGTTAAATAAACATTACTTACAATACCAGAAAACAAAAAATCTATTTTATATTTTTACATTAACAATGTAACAATTCATAAAGCCAAGTATGAATCTCATCAAGTTAGTGTTTTTTTGCATTTTACATTTATTCCAAAATAATAACTCAAGGCAGTAACAATTTAAACAATATATTTTATATGTGAACGTATGTTCGGCTATTCTTTTTAATAGTTAACTTTTAAAGGGGTCATATGACATTGTTAAAAAGAACATTATGTGGTGTATTTGGTGTAATGCAATGTGTTTATGCGGTTTAAGGTTAAAACATTTCGGTGCTGTTATGCAAATCTTCCCACAAAGTGACGTAGACATGTGGGGGCATGTTTAAACGAGGCATTTTAGGAGGGCGTGGACAAGTCTTAACTTCAATAACTAACTATTTTTGAATTATTCGGTTCATCAGTCATCAAAGCTCAGTAAATATTGGTCACAGACATGGAGACTTACTATAAATTTGACCAAGCTGATTACTCACTAAAAACTCCCATAGAGTATGTTTTCAGGCCCTTTCCAGTCTTATTATGACGTAAAAAAGTGGTTATATCTAAGTGTTTGAATTGTTTACTTACTTTTTTTAAATGAGTCTTCCCATTAATGCCATTATATTGATCATTCAGATTGATTCATGAACATGAAACGCGCATTAAAACAAGAGGCGGGATTTATCGCATGAACCAATCAGCCAGCCATAACCAGTCATATCCAATCATTATTGCGGTGGAGGCATTGCCTTTTCCACTATTCATCTCTATTACCCCCCACCAAGATCACCGCACGCTTTTAGGGGGTCTGTTAATTAAAATTAAATGTGCTCAGGGGAGGTGAGTGAAGCTGACTCTTGCTGTAACTTTACCTGCTGGTCCTGCTGTAGCACAATGTCTCTTTAGAAAAACAAGTGATTTATACACTTAGTATATTGTAATATTGTTGTTTTATTTTTGTAATACGTTTTTGTTTTCTCATCCAATATGACACTGCCTCCCTTGCCTACTCGGAGGAAATGCCCCATACACACTCATATATATATATATATATATATATATATATATATATATATATATATATATATATATATATATACAGTATTATGTATGTATGTATACAGTATTATGTATGTATGATGGACTAAATAAAAAGGCATTTTGTTTTGGTTATTTATAATGGTTGCTTTGGTAACCTAAAGTTTCTTAACAAGAAAAACCGAATTATCATTCCTTATAAAGCTGCATAGCCTGTTTTCCTTTGTTAAAAGCTACATACTGCTAACAATGGCAGTTTAATTCTATCCTGAGAGGTTCAAATTTGTCTGTTGTGCTGTGGTAATCTCAACTAAATCTAAGACAACAATTATTGACTTTGATGCTAAGTCCAAAATTGACACACTTTTGCCTTTGGGGTATTTTTTTTCATGTGTCAATCATTCACGCATCACTTCCTGTAATGAATGACAGTGGTTATTGAATGTGCCCCTTCGAAATGAACTTTCTTAAATAACTATCTCCTTGTGAGACGTAATTTAAAGTGCTTAAAGGACTTTTTGAATGACATGTCTTTGATCCTGCCAAAGCTGTACTCAGTTATGCTTGTGTAATGAGTCTGTGTTGGCTCTGCACCTATAAACACACTGCTTTATCGTCAAAAAACCCCTGCTTTTATTTTACACAGATAAACAGGACAATAAATAATGGCAAACATTAGATCTACATTTGTACAATACAGCAGTTCCTGCGATTCCCAGAATAATCCAGAAGGTTTTGTTGAATGTCATTCTCAGCGTGTCCCCTGATTCAACAGCCACTGTTTGTCCCACATCGACACGCTGTGCATCTCTGCTCGTCCAGCTGTTCTTGAATCTCTTCCAAACCCGTCAGAGCTGTTGTTTATTTGAAATGGTTCAATTCTATCCAGATTAATGGCGCTTTATCATCTGTCCCCCTCCTCCTCCTCTTCTACTTTAATCACAAAACTCACTGCTGCCAGCATGAAAATCAGACCCTTTTATATGACTTCTGATGGATTTGCCTAATGTTAAATGGCTAATTATTAATCAACAAATTAATGGCTCTATTTTAGAGCATAAATCATAGAGCATAAACAGAGGACTTTTATTCAATTTTAATTTGATGTTTTTATTATTAAAGTTTGTAGAGATGGAACATAAAACATTTTTTTTTTTATTTGCAAATTCGGAGGGAGCTGACATATTAGGGCTTTCCTAAATGTCATTCATCCCTTAAACTCAACATTTTTGAGAATGAAGTGGGAGGGTTGTTCTTTCCCTTTTCTTCCTCTGTTTTAAAACATCACATTTAAGGCTTAACTCTTAAATCCTCTTCATACACCACAGAATCCCTGAACTCTGTGACTCTGCTGCATTGCGTTGGATGGACGCCCTGCCCAAACTTAAGAAACTCTGTGTCGGTTATGATGCTGAGCTCATGCTGGAGTAAAATCTACAGTTTCTGGCATGTTTTAAGTGAGTATATGACTTTGTTTTACAATGTGTTTGTACTATATCGGCAAGAAATTTGATTTTGACGTTCTAATTCCTATAATGATATAATTAATATTAAATTACCTAACAAATTGAGATTAAATGCTGCAACAGCATTCAAAAACATATTTAGGTGTTCCACTTGAAAATTTTGCTATTAGTTGCAATGGAGAAATCATATTTACTGAGTGAGTATAATCAATGAAAAAATGATCATTTGATCCTAAAATGTCCCTTGAGACTAAAAAATGAAGAAGAAGAAAAAAACAGTAACCAGAAATGACAACAGCAAAGTATGTCTAGAAGACTGTGCATTTAGTTTAATTGGAGCAGTCTCATTGAAATCGCTTTAGTCTTCCTCTTTACTATGAGAAAACAGGGATTCTCGCATCAGCTCCTCAGAAGTTTGAATAAACAGCAGTCTGTCGCACGCACTTTTAGATTCCCACAACTTTAGTTACAGCTCAGGATGTTTTCTGGTTATACAAATTGATTCCTCAAGTTAAAGCTGCATAGCAAATTGTTCTAATTAGTCAGCTGATGAAAATGGAAGTAATTAGCACATAGTTGCTTAATGCAGATATTTTGTCTGCCTAAATGTTGTACAATAAATAATTCTCAAGACCCCATTAAATCAAAATTAGAGTTTTGTAGTTTTTAGTCCATGCATGTTAACTATGAGGATTTCTGTATGCTAAACACTGAAAAAAATGACCAGAAATCCTGATGACTCATCCTGCACTACACAGATTTTTGTCCAATCAGATGCTCAATAAAGTCAGAATGCCCCACCCCCTAATACCACCTGCAACTGACTAGCAAATCATGGTTCATGTTTGTGATGTAACTACTATCTTTCCTCTGTTTAAAACATATTTCCTGTTTAAAAGGAAGTGTGGCCGGGGCATATTGAAAGCCTCATCCTTTTTTTTGTTTTTTTTTTTAAATAGCCAATAGACTTCAGGTATATCTCAGCCAAGAATTAGGTTTCATCTACTTGTTTCTAGAGAACATCTGAGTTCAGTGTAGTCTAGTGCAGGATGAGTCATCAATATTTAACAATGTAAATTTTGAATATATATATATATATATATATATATATATATATATATATATATATATATATATATATATATATATATATAAACCCACAAAACTCTAATTCTAGTTTTGAAACATAAGGCTACATAAATCAAATACATAGTATTGGTATTACAACATTAGTCAGCACGCAGTGGACAGTGTATGCATTGGTTAATTCGTTATAATTTGATAAGCTGCACCTTACAAGCTATTCTCCGTATGTATAAATGAGACAATTAGAGAGTGAGGCGATCATAACACTATACTGGTATAATGTACATGCGTTCCTCTCTTATGAAGAGAGAACATTCGTGAAATCAATAGAGGTGAAATCTTCCCTGAGCTCGCGCCGTTTCGAATGATTCCCGCGGAGCCATATACACGATTCTAGGCCCTTTAAGATTTCCACAGCGTCCTGTCACACAAGTGACTCGCAAACAGGCGCGTTATCCGAGTCCTGGCTGTGCATTGAACTCAATCCGGTGTCCGAATCATCATCATTGGTGCATGTTTTGGACAGTCCCCTCGCCTGCTCTACCCAAACATGGTCTTTGTCCACGGAAGGCAGTTGTTCAGTTTCTCCTTCATCTTTGCTGTCATCCGCCTGTATCCCTTGCAACTCGTCTAAGCTGTGAACCTTTTCGAGTAATTCCCTCAACTCCTTTTCCTTCGTGTCCAAAAGCTCCTGACTCACATCCAAGTCGCTCTTCACCGTCTCCAGATCGGTGTTCAAGCGCAGCCCGATATATAAACTCGTATCCAGTTGTGTTTTGATTCTCTCCTCCTCTAATTGGAGTTCATTGTCTGTTAGGAGGTCCGGAACAAGTGGGACCGGCTCCTCAGGAACCGAAGTCACCTTGAGAGCCGTTTGTTCTGCAGTGCTCTCCGCGTCTTTGTTTGAAAGCTGCTCCTGTCGCCGTCTCATCCACCTGTGGTTGAGTTCTTCTTGTATTTCACCTGTAAGTATCTCCATCAGAGCCTCCCTCTCGGCCAGTTCCTCCTGAAGTTGAATGACTTGGTCGCAGCGTGCCGCGTATTCCTCAAACTGCGCAAAGGACGCGTCCGGATGCGCGCTGGAATCTGTATCCAAGCCTTGGTCGAGCAAATAAGTGTCTTGCACGTAGTTTACGCCGTGTATTTTCATTCTGTCAAAGTGAACTTTTGATTCATACCTTTCAATTTCATTATCCAGCTCTTTTATTCGTTGTATCTGCTGTCGGATAGTATGATCCTGTGAAACTATGAGATGTACGAGCGTTTCCATTTTCTCCGCCGATGATTTATCTCTCGAAGCCTCCTCTTTCTTCCGATTAATTTTGTCCAACTTTCTAAAAGCCTTCCGCACAATCCTCCGCTGTTTTTCCTGTGAAATCTGCATGGTGGCTCTGGTAGTGCAAGGACTCTCTTTGCTGAGCACGACCCGCGCCTCTGCGCTCCTCGGTCCGCTGTTGGGCAGCGACGCGTCGCTCCTGACCAGGACGAAGCGCACGTTCTCCTGCTCGTCGCCCCAGGCGCTCCACAGCCGCAGGATTTTGGTTTTATTTGGCAGAATGCGCTCAAAACCTCTCCATTTCTCCACGATACAGTACGACTGCGGAGTACCGGTGAGCATCGCGCCTTTCTGGAAGTTCTGGTCCTCCAGCAGCACTTTCACTACATCCGCGCAGGTGGTGCGTCTGGACACCCCGGACACCAGTTTCTCCTCCCGGCATACCCACACCGAGATTTTGCTCTCCTCTTGTTCCATGCTAATTCACATCGAAGTCCCCGGAACCAGTTTTACTTTCCACTCTCACATTCAGCAAATGTTACACGCGGTAAAACTAGAGCGATGACTCGCCCCGCGCGCTCGTCACCGAGTTGTGTTTGTCTCTGAACTACAGGAGCAGGTTCTGAGCACCAAGGCACCACCCCATCGAGTCCCAACATCACATGACATTAAACTCCAGCTTCACTCTTAACAGATAATAATGCACTCAGATGATCATAAACACATGCTGTGAATATAGGGTCTAGTTGTCACTTTTTCACTCCATTTACGCCATTATTTTTTGAAAGCATTTCTGTGTATGCAAAAATGCATCTGAACATTTCCGACATTATTGCGCAGGAAAAAAAAAATAGATTTCACAGAACATATGTTGACCAATAACGGGGCTTGTTGTCCCAGGACTCAATATGGGAAAGTTGTCACAATGGAACCTGCCATTAAACCACCTATATAGGTGTTTCAGCAAAATGTAAATGAATCCATGAATCACAAAGTAATTTTTGAAACTAACTAACAAATGTTGTAATTCAAGGTTTTCCGAACTGAAATCCATCAACCCCTGGGGGTTGTGAGTTCACAAAATATTAATAATTACTTGTAAAAAATGTAAAAATAGAATATTCATTTAAAAATAAATGAAAAATACAAAATTCTAGGCTATAAAGGTTTACATTTTATTAGTTTACCTGCATGTAATTAATTAAATTCAGAGAAAAAAAGTTAATAATTACATAACAAAATTTCAAATTTAAAATAAATTATAAAAAATAATAACACTTAATAAAAAGTTGACATTTTATTAGTTTACCTACTAAAAGAGTTACATATTTTATGTTTACCTGCATGCCACTAACCAACATCAGAGAATGAAAAGCTAATAATTATATCATAAAAATATAAACTTAAAAAAAATCATATATAAATATCTAAATAAAACACTTACTAAAAATGTTGATATTTTCTTAGTTTACCTGCATGTAATTAACCAACAGAGAACTGTGAACACGTGTTGTGAAATATTAACTTAAAATTTCAAGAGGTTTGGCTGACAAAAACCTTTGGGAACCTTGTAATTAAACTGCATACATATGTAACATTTAAAACAAATCATGACAAAATGTTAAGCCTGTAAAGTAGTTCACTAGAGGGAGGTTTATTATTGTTAGTCTGTAAAAGGTCAGTGACTATAACGTAAATCACTACACTGGTTTTATCCAGCTGTGCATAACCGGATGTTCAGATTTCCCATCGGTCAGTGCAGATTTAAGCTGTAATATCCCCAGATGAGTGAGGGCAAAAGACAACTGTCCTGGTGAAATAAGCCGGCAGGATAATATTGAGATATAATTTATGTGCTAATATAGAGCTGTCAACATATGTCTGTAGTACTACTGATAATAATAAGTATTATATTATAATAATCTGTGTGTGTGTATACACACACACAAAAATAATAATAGAAAATCATAAAAAATAAACCATATTAAAATTACTGTTAAATTGAATCTTTAGCAAATTGAAAATTAATGAAAATTAATTCATTTAGACAAAGTAATATATTATTGGCCATTTATGAGTTATCAACCAGATTATTTGTGTTCTTTAGCTGGTCCAGCGCTCAATGTTCAGTGACATATGACAGTATATATAGTAATAATAATATATATAGAGAGTAATAATAATATGTGATTATATTAATATTTTTATAATTATTTCCATCATTAAATGTATAATTATTATAAATAATAATTGTAACATTTCATATATATTAATGTTTATTTAATATGTATTCAATTTTATTTTGTAAAAAGGAATGAAGTATTCGTGGGAAATAGGGTTGCACGTTGAAGAAAACAGGGTAGTGTAGCGTGTCATTATTTACAGTGTACTGCCACCTAGTGATTGTAAGGAGCATTACTTATGTTTTATTTATTTATTTTTTTTTGCAGACTCAATCAAAACAAGCCATATTATTCATACTGGTGATATATTTGTTTCTCAAAAACAACAAGCATGCTACAAATTATTTAGTGCAGGAGAGAATATAGAAACACAAAGCAAAACAGTTTGCAGTACAAACACTAAAAGTTTATTTTTTTCATCCCCCTCTAGGAAAATATACACAACTGGAAACAATTATTTGACATGAGTCCACCTATTAAAAAAAGCTACCAAACTGACCGTTTCAGTGCTCTCCAGACAAAAGGTTCTGAAAACAAACAAACAAGAGCTGCGTCATACACATTAGTGTTCTATTTTAATGCTCATTTTACTAACAGATACTTTGCAAATCATGTAAAACCTGGCTGACAAAAAACAAACAAACAAAACACAATCTAATGTTTTAAATAAGACTGAGATCAACAGTTTGATTCAGATTCAGGAGTCATTTTACCCAGAGTAATAACGGCTCTTTAAGCACGTGAACTGTCCCTCATTAGTCTGCTTGTCTTTGTAATTAAAGTCACTTCATGTACATGAAATCCCTTCCGCTATATACATGACACCATAACGACCTGCTTTCTTATTGTAGATAAGAAATTCCTGATCTGTCATTTGATTCCTACTGAAATTAAAATATCCTTTCATCAAAATAAGAGAACAGTAACATTTTTCTATCAGATTTCGATTTAATAATTTTTTCTCCCCGCTTTTAAAATGTCAAAGGCATTATGGTGATAGAATCCAAATCTGACTCGATTAAATTTTTTTTTTTTTTGGTGTCAACAATTTTCTGAGCTGGAAAAACACACAAAAGGCACTTTCAACACCTTTCACTTGGCATGAACAGAAGTTATAGAATGTGTTTATTTGGTGTACGAGAGCGAGATGAGACCTAACTTCACTTAGACTGGCTTGACAAAAATGTGGGACAAAATACATACGTTAAGTGAGGTTATATAGCCTGCTTTTACTCACAATTAGACGAAGTCTGCGATGATAAACACTAAGGCACGATATGCTTTGGTGGTTTTGCTATATAAATTCCCTTTTTTGTGTAGCCTGTTCTTATATGATGATATGATATGTTATAAGAAGAAAAAACGCATGTTTCATAAAGCTGAAGTATATCAACTAATGGAATTTCAAAAATAAATATTTGTTTTTAGAACAGCTGGAACAGGAAACCCCGCCCCCAACTCACGCCATTGGTCGAATCAGAGTTTAGGTGGGGGAATTTTTCTTATAGCGCAACTGAGAGAATCTTTATATAGTTTTCGCGAAAATTAACCGATGAACGTCTTTACTCACAGTATCTGTATCTGGGATATGATTTTAAACAGAAAATTGCATTACATAAGCTTTAATGCAAAGATAATTCACAAAGGGTTGAATTTTGTTGTTGTTTTTAAAGTCTCTATTAAGAAAATGACCTGTTTCTTAGTGTTTTAGTATATATATATAACTGTAGGTCACGCTGGAACAGCCCGTGTGCAGTGTAAGGCAGGTAGTTCCACATAAATAATACAGTACCTTTGTATGCTCTTTCATTAAAGTTAAATCCACTAAAGGTCAAAAACTACCAGGGGCGAAGAAATGTAGTGTGAGAATAAAAGGTTGAACAACAGAAAAAAGCTTTCATGTACTATGACAATACGATTTTATATAAGCAATGTTCTTTCAAAAACACAATGTTGGTTTAAAACATCAACCAAGTTAAACAGACAGCCGAACAAAGTAACAAAAGCGTACCATTTCACCCATACAACAGGTTAATGAAAAATAAACACCGATACACAACTGATAAACAAATCATAACGTAATTATTCATTCCAGACCTCACCCAAAACATGACAAAAGCCTTCTGGGTGGGACTGACAGAGGCACAGCCACTTAAAACGATGTCGTGAGTCATTCAAAGGCTTTTCTTAGTCCCTCGGCGGTCATCAGCTGTGTAGCCTAAAAGCCTCAGTGAATTTAAAGTCTCCACTGTTGAGTTTTTTTCACTCTCTGTGGGCAGCGGGTCACTGGCTGTCTGCTGTTAGTGGTACTCGTGTGAGTCGAGGAGATTCAGTCTTTGACCAGTCTGTAGATGTGATGCTGAGCGCCGTGCTCGCTGTTGGACACCTCGAACACACAGGCTATGCACAGTAGGGTCTCTTGAGTTTCTCTGTTCGTCACCACCTGCGGGAACGGTGCAGGAATTGACGCTTTTAGCAGTCAGCAACACACAAGCACATTTGACGCTGAATACATATTCATATTTAAAAGTGCATTTACAAATGACATGGGAACTGTAGGACCTACCAGTAGGATGGTAAAGTTTTCTAGTACGCTGTTCATCATGTACTTCTCAGGCAGGTGCTTGAGCTTATGGATAAAGTTGATCATGTATTCACACATGGGAGACCGGTTGATCTTGTACACAAAACGTCCGTTCTCAAACCGCGCATACTCTGTCTACCAGAAGAGATAAAAAAAAAATCAATTATTTAAATTAAAAATGTTATATTAATACTGTTTACATTTTATAATTGCATGCATATCTAAAATTAAATACAATTACATATTATACAATATATTATATATAAATAAAAATACAAAATTATATATTATAATGCATGTGTACATATATGTGTACGTGTATATATATGTGTATAAGTGTATATATGTGTGTGTATATATATATATATATATATATATATAATATTATATAGTATAATATTAATATTTTGTGGTAAATTCTAATAATTTTTATAAACTACATTTATATTATATTAAATGAAATTTATAATACTTAATATATTAAATAAACTTTAAAATTACATATAATTGTATATAAAAATACATATTAACCATAGAATTAAAAAAAATTACTGTATTAAACTGTATTAAAGATAAAAAGATTTTAAAAAATAAAATGTTTTAAATTATTTTAAATATTTTACAAATATTGTTTTATGTACTGTATTTAAAATATTACAATAATTACAATATATTACATAGAAAATTAAATAGTATATTATATTTTAAATGTTACATTATGATGATTTTAAATATTACAATATCACAAATAAAATATTAAATGAACTTTAAAAAAGTTAATGAAAAAGAAAATGTTAATAAAAGTGATACAGAAATTAAACAAATTAATAGTAATATGGCGTAAAATAAAATGTATATATAGTAAATTTACTTTATTTTCAATATGACAACATTTTGATGTCTATGAACATCTTTTTTAACAGAAGCTTTATTTTCACTCCTCACCTCAACTTTTTCAACCACTTGTTTGCCGAAGGAGCAGACCTTAGTTGAGCAGGTAATGGTCATGTTCTCTGAGCTCTCGTAGTGACTGGTCACGCCGTAGAATGCGCCAGAATCCTCCAGGATGTTACAGTTGAGGTCGGCCTGTGGACACATCAGATAAAAGCTCAGTGACAATCAATAAACAGATGGAGAGAAAAAAATTACAAAAGCAAATGTGTTGAATTCCACCCCAGGGTTTGCATACAGCTGAGAAATGAATATATCAGATGCTAATAAATAAAAGGTGCTTTATGTCAACGGTAAACTCTTTGGGTACTTTGGGTCCTGTGATATTCATCAAGGCCAAAAGTACCTGGAATCACTGGCAGCTTTTTTATTTACTTATTTTTTTACAGCTGCATTTAATGAAACTTTTTTACAAGTTTATTTTAAAACAGCAAAAAATAAACATCATCAGACACTGTTGGTTTCAACTGAGATTTCAAGGCTATAAAATATGATTATTGGCCAGCACAGACCACCATTCAAAACTAGTATCTGATGCAAAAGTGTAATAAGTGTTAACCTCCAGAGACAAGACGTGGATGTCTGGTCCGCTCATGCGCTTGCTGTTGCTCAGAGCGGCAGGTGTTCAAATAAAGGCTCCCTATCAAATCCAGCATCAGCAGTATTAAAGGACAGCAGGGCTGTTTCACATTCAGACCACCCTGGATTAAATGCACCACTGCTGGCTTTAACGCAGCACTTTAATCAAACAGGAACGCATTGAACCAGTTCAGCTGCCTCAATTCAAACTGATGCAGGTGACTAGTGCTCAACGGACACTTTTTTCAACAGCTGGTGCTGAAAGTGCTATTGTCTTTTTGCATTATTGACACACTATTTTCCTAATTAATGCTGTACAGTTGCTTTGACACGATCTGTATTGTTAAAAGCGCTATATAAATAAAGGTGACTTGACTTGACATAATGCTGATATATGGCTACTGCTTCGACGTTGGCCGTTTTTACGTCATAGAAGTCTATTTTTCAAATGTATTTTATGGATAGATTTTACCCAGATTAGCCATCATAAAAAAAGTACATTTAAATTAATTACATTTATTTTATTATTATATATTAATTATTATTTATTAAGTTTATTTCAAAATAAATATTAAAATGATAAATACATATAACAATTTCAAGTTTATGTTTAAAGTTAATTCAAATTTGCCATTAATCAGGGTGTCCGCGGGTCCTTCCCAAGTCTTAAAAATGTCTTAAATAACGTTTTCCTAATATAAGGCCTTAAAAAAGTCTTAAAATGTCTTAAAGATTCGGATTCGATTGGTCTTTTTGGTCACATTACCGCTAAAATATCTTTAGTGTGACGCCCTAATGACTGTTTACAATCATTGGACAGACCGAAGATTTTTTCTTACCCCGCAGTATGTTACTGCGTCAATCAGAGAATTACAGTAAGTTAGCAGAATACAGAATACAAGTTCGCGCTGAGGCTCATCTGTTTGTCTGTTTGTGAGAGACTTCAGAACAAAAGATCGTAACAGCCACATAAACAAAACGAGACACCTGAGGTAAAAATGTAAAATGTTTAGTTTATTCATAACATGATATAGCCTTATTATTAATACCATGACAAGTGAGCTATTTTGCTCACTATTCTGAAAACGCAAAAAAACTTTAAAAAAAACATTCAAAACACAGAGAATGCGCACATAACGTGAAGTCTAGTGCACATGCGCATTTACAGTGCACTATTTCACGGCATGATTACCATATACAAATGTAATTATATATATATATAAATATGAAGAGTTCAGATGCAAAACCCTCTAAAAGCCATCTGAAAATTTCCTTTAAAATTAGCATTTTTATTCGGCTGCTGTGTTTATGTTCAGTAAATTCACTTTAATGTCATTGAATAGTTTCTTCTCATTGCCATTAAAGTGAAATAACTTAACATAAACACAGGAGCTTGATAAAAATGCTAATTTCAGAAGAAAATTTCAGATGGCTTTTAGAGGGTTTGCATCTGAATACTGTTTCATATTATATAATATCTATTATATATATATATATATATATATATATATATATATATATATATATATATAATATATATATATATATATATATATATTTTTACAACAGTTCAATAAACTAGAAGTTTTAAGAGAGACTTACGTTTTAGACATCATATTGCCTGTTTATACTCTATTTCGCCAACAAAAATAAATTCAAAACAAATCCACAGCGCTGTTTTGCGTCTTTGAGAAACATTACAGTGTTGCCATTTTGTTCCTGAATGAATCACCGTTTAAATGATTCGGTTCAATCGCAATGACTCACTTATTAACAGTGGACTTTCTGCCACCTTACTGGCGGTTTTAATTTCACGTTTTAAAGTAGCTTTTTTTTTTTTATATTATTTCAAAATATCAGTATTCAGCGTTTTATGTTTAATATATCAAATTATTTATGCATTTGTAAACTGCAGGTTAAATGCATTCATGTTCTTCATTAAACAATGTGTAAATAATTCTAAATGCCACTTCAGGTGCAGCTTATGTCTGGATTGCAAAGAGGAATTTTGTTGGAAAACTGATTTTATTTGCTTGGTAACAGCCCAAATTTCTTATTATTCTAATTCACTGATTAAATGTAAGAATTTTGACTCAAAAGATAATGAAAAACACTTATAGAAAAAATTGGCTTTATAAAGGTAAAATGCCCAATAAATGGTAAAAAATCAATTTAAACTTATTAGAAAAAAATTAATTTCTATTTGACCACCACACAGAATATGAAGAATATAAAAAAAACCCTTAAGATACCAGCATGATAAACACACTCAATCAGTTTGAATGAATGATTCAGTGACTCACTCATTAAGTGACTTACTGCTACTTACTGGTCGTTAGTGGAGAAGTATGTTGGAAAGTATGCATTTTTCCCCTCAACTGGCACCTTTCTTATTTGTATATTCATAAATGCATTTAAAACATTAATCTAATAACATTATTTATAGCAGTTGTAATTATTGTTATTTGCAGTGTAAATCATTTAATCTGACTGGTAGCAGCCCTATAGTGTATATTGAATTTATTGATAAAATTGTAATAATTTGACATAAAAAGATGATGCATACATCTAAAAAGGTTAAACATAGGCCTTTGTAAAGGTAAATAAAAAATATGCTGATTTAAGTATGTAAAAGCTGATAGACAGAACACTGATGAAAATATTGATTCAGAATAAATTGTTTACTCTACCAAAAATTAGTTATTTTGCAGGGATATTTTGTATGGAATATTGTCTGCTGACATTAAAAGTTCACTGTATATCGTAGTAATAAATATCATTTATTACTGCAATGATGTTTTGTTTTTAT